>NC_069502.1:635756172-635893672 GCF_027579735.1 Bombina bombina
AAGAGGTGTTAATATAATAGTTTTTATTTTCTTCAAGCAAGACTTTTATTTTAAATGGTATCGGTGAGTGCTACTTTTCCTCAGGCAGCAGATGGATGAATATTCCTGCCTAGAGGCTGATGATCTTAGCATTTGTCACTAAGATCCAGAGAAGTTCCCACAGAATGGCTGAGGAGTACTTGAGAAGCTTCTGTGTGCGGAACGTTTTTTCATGCTACAAGCATTGAGGTATGTTCAGTCATTTTTTTTCTGGAGAGACTGTGGTATTTCAGAACTGGCTGACATAGTTCCCATAAGGGAAGGGGTAAGCAGTAATCCTACATGTACATAGAAGGGGTATTACTGGAACCTGTATATTATGGGCTTGATACTGGTAACATTATGTTTTGTTGGCAAAACGTTTTTTATTGGGGGCAACTTAACGTTTTTATATGCAAACATTTTTTATGGCTGATGGCACTGGAGGGTTTCACATGGCTTACATATATAGATGGGTAATATGAAAGACCCACATGGCTAGTGTTCTAGACCGCTTTACAGCGTTTTTTACTAGGCAGAGAGACATCGATGTAGATGGACGGGGCCTATTTTCGCGCCTCAGGTGCGCAGTTGGAATGCTTATGAAGGCAGCAATCTCCAGCTCCGGTGGGCCTAAGTTGAGGATTTAGCCTAAACGAAGGAGATAGTGTGAATAACAGACCCCTGACGGCAGGTAGGCGCCACAGCTCTGCAGGGGGTTGCTATATTATTTTTCATAAACGTTTTTGAGTAACGTTTTTTTCCATAAAGGGTTAAGTCTACCTTACTTGTGGTGCAATCTAAGCTGGCAAGATAAAACACATATATGCTGAAATTGTGATATTTATTACATTTTAAGGCAGTTTTGGAAAAATTGTATGCTTTTTTACTCTTAAAGGCGCAGTACTGTTTTTTCAGATTGTTGTTTTTTCACTAAATAAAGTGTTTTCAATACTTTTTTGTGGTTATTACTAGCCTATTCAGCATGTCTGACATTGAGGAAAGTCAATGCTCTATGTGTTTAGAAGCCATTGTGAAACCCCCACTTAAAATGTGTCCCTCATGTACTGAAAGGGCCTTACATTGCAAAGAACATATTTTAGGTGATAAAATTATGTCTAGGGATGATTCTCAGTCTGAAGAGAATCAGGTTATGCCATCCAATTCTCCTCAAGTGTCGCAACCTTTAACGCCCACTCAAGCGACGCCAAGTACTTCTAGTGTGTCTAATTCTTTTACCCTGCAAGATATGGCTGCAGTTATGTCCACTACCCTTACAGAGGTATTATCTAAACTGCCAGGTTTACAGTGTAAGCGCAGTAAGTCTGGTATTAGAGTAAATGCTGCGCCCTCTGATGCTTTATTGGCCATCTCCGATGTACCCTCACAGTGTTCTGAGTTGGGGGTAGGGGAATTGCTGTCTGAGGGAGAACTTCAGACTCAGGAAATGTGTTCCCTCAAACAGACTCGGATGTGACGGCTTTTAAATTTAAGCTTGAACACCTCTGCCTGTTACTCCGGGAGGTTTTAGCGACTCTGGATGATTGTGACCCTATTGTAATACCACCAGAGAAATTGTGTAAAATGGATAAATATCTAGAAGTCTCTACTTACACTAATGTTTCTTTCATGTAATTAGCAAGAGCCCATGAGCTAGTGACGTATGGGATATACATTCCTACCAGGAGGGGCAAAGTTTCCCAAACCTTAAAATGCCTATAAATTCACCCCTCACCGCACCCACAAATCAGTTTTACAAACTTTGCCTCCTATGGAGGTGGTGAAGTAAGTTTGTGCTAGATTCTACGTTGATATGCGCTCCGCAGCAGGTTGGAGCCCGGTTTTCCTCTCAGCGTGCAGTGAATGTCAGAGGGATGTGAGGAGAGTATTGCCTATTTGAATGCAATGATCTCCTTCTACGGGGTCTATTTCATAGGTTCTCTGTTATCGGTCGTAGAGATTCATCTCTTACCTCCCTTTTCAGATCGACGATATACTCTTATATATATATATATATACCATTACCTCGGCTGATTCTCGTTTCAGTACTGGTTTGGCTTTCTACAACATGTAGATGAGTGTCCTGGGGTAAGTAAGTAAGCTTATTTTCTGTGACACTCTAAGCTATGGTTAGGCACTTTTTTTTATAAAGTTCTAAATATATGTATTTCAATTATTTATTTGCCTTGACTCAGGATGTTCAACATTCCTTATTTTCAGACAGTCAGTTTCATATTTGGGATAATGCATTTGAATCAATCATTTTTTCTTACCTTAAAAAAAAAAAAAAAAAAAAATTTGACTTTTTCCCTGTGGGCTGTTAGGCTTGCGGGGGCTGAAAATGCTTCATTTTATTGCGTCATTCTTGGCGCGGACTTTTTTGGCGCAAATTTTTTTTTCTGTTTCCGGCGTCATACGTGTCGCCGGAAGTTGCATCATTTTTTGACGTTTTTTTGCGTCAAAAGTGTCGGCGTTCCGGATGTGGCGTAATTTTTGGCGCCAAAAGCATTTAGGCGCCAAATAATGTGGGCGTCTTATTTGGCGCTAAAAAATATGGGCGTCACTTTTGTCTCCACATTATTTAAGTCTCATTATTTATTGCTTCTGGTTGCTAGAAGCTTGTTCACTGGCATTTTTTCCCCATTCCTGAAACTGTCATTTAAGGAATTTGATCAATTTTGCTTTATATGTTGTTTTTTTCTATTACATATTGCAAGATGTTCCACGTTGCAACTGAGTCAGAAAATACTTCAGGAAAATCGCTGTCCGGTGCTGGAGCTACCAAAGCTAAGTGTATCTGCTATAAACTTTTGGTATCTGTTTCTCCAGCTGTTGTTTGTATTGAATGTCATGACAAACTTGTTAATGCAGATAAAATTTCCTTTAGTACTGTTACATTACCTGTTGCTGTTCCGTCAACATCTAATTCTCAGAGTGTTCCTGATAACATAAGAGATTTTGTTTTTAAATCCATTAAGAAGGCTTTGTCTGTTATTCCTCCTTCTAGTAAACATAAAAAATCTTTTAAAACTTCTCTTTTTTCAGATGAATTTTTAAATGAACATCATCATTCTGATACTGATAATGGTTCTTCTGGTTCAGAGGTTTCTGTTTCAGAGGTTGATGCTGATAAATCTTCGTTTTTGTTCAAGATGGAATTTATTCGTTCTTTACTTAAAGAAGTATTAATTGCATTAGAAATAGAGGATTCTGGTCCTCTTGATAATAAATCTAAACGTTTAAATAAGGTTTTTAAATCTCCTGTAGTTATTCCAGAAGTGTTTTCTCTCCCTGATGCTATTTCTGAAGTAATTTCCAGGGAATGGAATAATTTGGGTAATTCATTTACTCCTTCTAAAACGTTTTAAGCAATTATATCCTGTACCATCTGACAGATTAGAGTTTTGGGACAAAATCCCTAAGGTTAATGGGGCTGTCTCTACTCCTGCTATATTTTTAGCGGATGTTGCTGCAGCTTCAACTTTTTAGTTAGAAGCTTTAGCGCAACAAGTAACAGATCATAATTCTTATAGCATTATTATTATTCTATAACATGCTAATAATTTTATTTGTGATACCATCTTTGATATCATTAGAGTTGATGTCAGGTATATGTCTCTAGCTATTTTAGCTAGAAGAGCTTTATGGCTTAAAACTTGGAATGCTGATATGTCTTCTAAGTCTACTCTGCTTTCCCTTTCTTTCCAGGGTAATACATTATTCGGTTCTCAGTTAGATTCTATTATCTCAACTGTTACTGGAAGGAAGGGAACTTTTTTACCAAAGGATAAAAAATCTAAAGGTAAATTTAGGTCTAATAATCGTTTTCGTTCCTTTCCTCACAACAAGGAACAAAAGCCTGATCCTTCATCCTCAGGAGCGGTATCAGTTTGGAAACCATTTCCAGTTTGGAATTTATCCAAGCCTTATAGAAACCCAAAGCCAGCTCCTAAGTACCCATGAAGGTGCGGCCCTCATTCCAGCTCAGCTGGTATGGGGCAGATTACGTTTTCTTCAAAGAAATTTGGATCAATTCCGTTCACAATCTCTGGTTTCAGAACATTGTTTCAGAAAGGTACAGAATTGGCTTCAAGTTAAGGCCTCCTGCAAAGAGATTTTTTTCTTTCCCGTGTCCCAGTAAACCCAGCAAAGGCGCAGCATTTCTGAAATGTGTTTCAGATCTAGAGTTGGCTGGAGTAATTATGCCAGTTCCAGTTCTGGAACAGGGGCTGGGGTTTTATTCTATCTCTTCATTGTACCAAAGAAGGTCAATTCCTTCAGACCAGTTCCGGATCTATCAATATTGAATCGTTATGTAAGGATACCAACATTCAAGATGGTAACTGTAGGACTATCCTGCCTTTTGTTTTGCAAGGGCATTATATGTCTACAATAGATTTACAGGATGCATATCTGCATATTCCGATTCATCCAGATCACTTTTAGTTTCTGAGATTCTCTTTTTAGACAAGCATTACCAGTTTTGTGGCTCTACCGTTTGGCCTAGCATCAGCTCCAAGAATTTTTTCAAAGGTTCTTGGTGCCCTTCTGTCTGTAATCAGAGAACAGGGTATTGGTATTTCCTTATTTTGGACGATATCTTGGTACTTGCTCAGTCTTCTCATTTCGCAGAATCTCATACGAATCGACTTGTGTTGTTTCTTCAAGATCATGGTTGGAGGATCAATTTACCAAAAAAGTTCATTGATTCCTCAGGCAAGGGTAACCTTTTTAGGTTTCCAGATAGATTCAGTGTCTATGACTCTGTCTTTGTCAGACAAGAGAAGTCTAACATTGATATCAGCTTGTCAAAACCTTCAGTCACAATCATTCCCTTTGGTAGCCTTATGCATGGAAATTTTAGGTCTTATGACTGCTGCATCGGACGCGATCTCCTTTGCTCGTTTTCACATGCGACCTCTTCAGCTCTGTATGCTGAACCAATGGTGCAGGGATTACACAAGATATCTCAATTAATATCTTTAAACCGATTGTACGACACTCTCTGACGTGGTAGACAGTTCACCATCGTTTAGTTCGGGGGTGCTTCTTTGTTCTTCCGACCTGGACTATAATCTCAACAGATGCAAGTCTTACAGGTTGGGGAGCTGTGTGGGGGTCTCTGACGGCACAAGGGGTTTGGGAATCTCAAGAGGTGAGGTTACCGATCAATATTTTGGAACTCCGTGCAATTTTCAGAGCTCTTCAGTCTTGGCCTCTTCTGAAGAGAGAGTTGTTCATTTGCTTTCAGATAGACAATGTCACAACTGTGGCATACATCAATCATCAAGGAGGGACTCACAGTCCTCTGGCTATGAAAGAAGTATCTCGAATTTTGGTTTGGGCGGAATCCAGCTCCTGTCTAATCTCTGCGGTTCATATCCCAGGTATAGACAATTGGGAAGCGGATTATCTCAGTCGCCAAACGTTGCATCCGGGCGAATGGTCTCTTCACCCAGAGGTATTTCTTCAGATTGTTCAAATGTGGGAACTCCCAGAAATAGATCTGATGGCTTCTCATCTAAACATGAAACTTCCCAGGTATCTGTCCAGATCCCGGGATCCTCAGGCGGAGGCAGTGGATGCATTATCACTTCCTTGGAAGTATCATCCTGCCTATATCTTTCCGCCTCTAGTTCTTCTTCCAAGAGTAATCTCCAAGATTCTGAAGGAATGCTCGTTTGTTCTGCTGGTAGCTCCAGCATGGCCTCACAGGTTTTGGTATGCGGATCTTGTCCGGATGGCCTCTTGCCAGCTGTGGACTCTTCCGTTAAGACCAGACCTTCTGTCGCAAGGTCCTTTCTTCCATCAGGATCTCAAATCCTTAAATTTAAAGGTATGGAGTTTGAACGCTTGATTCTTGGTCAAAGAGGTTTCTCTGACTCTGTGATTAATACTATGTGACAGGCTCGTAAATCTGTATCTAGAGAGATATATTATAGAGTCTGGAAGACTTATATTTCTTGGTGTCTTTCTCATCATTTTTCCTGGCATTCTTTTAGAATTCCGAGAATTTTACAGTTTCTTCAGAATGGTTTAGATAAAGGTTTGTTCGCAAGTTCCTTGAAACGACAAATCTCTGCTCTTTCTGTTCTTTTTCACAGAAAGATTGCTAATATTCCTGATATTCATTGTTTTGTACAAGCTTTGGTTCGTATAAAACCAGTCATTAAGTCAATTTCTCCTCCTTGGAGTTTGAATTTGGTTCTGGGGGCTCTTCAAGCTCCTCCTTTTGAACCCATGCATTCTTTGGTCATTAAATTACTTTCTTGGAAAGTTTTGTTTCTTTTGGCCATCTCTTCTGCCAGAAGAGTCTCTGAATTATCTGCTCTTTCTTGTGAGTCTCCTTTTCTGATTTTTCATCAGGATAAGGCGGTGTTGCGAACTTCTTTTGAATTTTTTACCTAAGGTTGTGAATTCTAACAACATTAGTAGAGAATTGTGGTTCCTTTATTATGTCCTAATCCTATGAATTCTAAGGAGAAATCATTGCATTCTTTGGATGCTGTTAGAGCTTTGTAATATTATGTTGAAGCTACTAAGTCTTTCCGAAAGTCTTCTAGTCTATTTGTCATCTTTTCCGGTTCTAGAAAAGGCCAGAAAGCTTCTGCCATTTCTTTGGCATCTTGGTTGAAATCTTTATTTCATCATGCCTATGTCGAGTCAGGTAAAACTCCGCCTCGAGGGATTACAGCTCATTCTACTAGGTCAGTTTCTACTTCCTGGGCGTTTAGGAATGAAGCTTCGGTTGATCAAATTTGCAAAGCAGCAACTTGGTCCTCTTTGCATACTTTTACTAAATTCTACCTTTTTGATGTGTTTTCTTCTTCTGAAGCAGTTTTTGGTAGAAAAGTACTTCAGGCAGCGGTTTCAGTTTGAATCTTCTGCTTATGTTTTCATTAAACTTTATTTTGGGTGTGGATTATTTTCAGCAGGAATTGGCTGTCTTTATTTTATCCCTCCCTCTCTAGTGACTCTTGAGTGGAAAGATCCACATCTTGTGTAGTCATTATCCCATACGTCACTAGCTCATGGACTCTTGCTAATTACATGAAAGAAAACATAATTTATGTAAGAACTTACCTGATAAATTCATTTCTTTCATATTAGCAAGAGTCCATGAGGCCCACCCTTTTTTGTGGTGGTTATGATTTTCTTTGTATAAAGCACAATTATTCCAATTCCTTATTTTTTATGCTTTCGCACTTTTTTCTTATCACCCCACTTCTTGGCTATTCGTTAAACTGATTTGTGGGTGTGGTGAGGCGTGTATTTATAGACATTTTAAGGTTTGGGTAACTTTGCCCCTCCTGGTAGGAATGTATATCCCATACGTCACTAGCTCATGGACTCTTGCTAATATGAAAGAAATTAATTTATCAGGTAAGTTCTTACATAAATTATGTTTTTTCCAGTCCCTAAAAGTATTTCGGACATTGTTACTAAGGAATGGGATAGACCAGGCATTCCGTTCTCTCCCCCTCCTGCTTTTAGTAAAATGTTTCCCATATCTGACACCATTCGGGATTCCTGGCAGACGGTCCCTAAGGTGGAGGGTGCTATTTCTACCCTGGCTAAGCGTACAACTATACCTATTGAGGACAGTTGTGCTTTCAAAGACCCTATGGATAAAAAATTAGAGGGTCTTTTAAAGAAATTGTTTATTCATCAGGGTTTTCTTCTATAACCTATAGCGTGCATTGTTCCAGTTACTACTGCAGCGGCTTTTTGGTTTGAGGCTCTAGAGGAGTCTCTTAAGTTTGAGACCCCATTAGATGATATTTTGGATAGAATTATGGCTCTCAAGCTAGCTAATTCTTTTATTACTGATACCGCTTTTCAAATGGCTAGATTAGCGTAAAAAAATGCAGGCTTTGCCATCCTAGCGCGTAGAGCGTTATGGCTTAAGTCTTGGTCTGCTGATGTGTCATCAAAATCTAAACTTTTAGCTATTCCTTTTAAAGGTAAGACCCTATTCGGGCCTGAACTAAAGGAAATCATTTCCAACATTACTGGAGGTAAAGGTCATGCCCTTCCTCAGGACAAGACTGTTAAAATGAGGGCTAAACAAAATAATTTTCGTTCCTTTTGAAACTTTAAAGGTGGACCCTCTACTTCCTTCTCCGCCACAAAGCAGGAGGGGAATTTTGCACAATGCAAGTCAGTCTGGAGACCTAACCAGACCTGGAATAAAGGTAAACAGGCCAAGAAGCCCGCTGCTGCTACCAAGACAGCATGAATGGGCAGCCCCCGATCCGGGACCGGATCTAGTAGGGGGCAGACTTTCTCTCTTCGCTCAGGCTTGGGCAAGGGACGTTCAGGATCCCTGGGCATTAGAAATCGTGACCCAGGGGTATCGACTAGAATTCAAGGATTTTCTCCCAAGAGGGAGATTTCATCTTTCACGTTTTGTCTGTAGACCAGACAAAAAGAGAGGCGTTCTTACACTGTGTAGAAGACCTATATACCATGGGTGTAATCTGCCCAGTTCCAAAACTAGAACAGGGGCAGGGGTTTTACTCAAATCTGTTCGTGGTTCCCAAAAGAGAGGGAACCTTCAGACCGATTTTAGATCTCAAATGCCTAAACAAATTTCTCAGAGTCCCATCGTTCAAGATGGAGGCCATACGAACAATTTTACCATTGATCCAGGAGGGTCAATATATGAATACCGTGGATTTGACGGATGCGTAGCTTCACATTCCTATCCACAAAGATCATCACCAGTTTCTCAGGTTCGCCATCCTGGACAAACACTACAAGTTTGTGGCCCTCCATTTCGGGTTGGCCACAGCTCCCAGAATCTTCACAAAGGGGCTAGGGTCCCTTCTGGCGGGTTCTAAGGCTGCGGGGCATAGCAGTGGAGCCCTATCTGGACGATATTTTGATTCAGGCATCAACTTACCATCTAGCCAAATCTCACACGGACATCGTGTTGGCTTTTCTAAGAACTCACGGGTGGAAGGTGAACATACAAAAGAGTTCACTAGTTCCACTGACAAGAGTTCCATTCTTGGGAACTCTGATAGACTCGGTAGACATGAAACTTTTTGTGACGGAGGTCAGAAAGTCAAAGATCCTAACCTCTAGCCGAGCACTTCATTCCATTCCTCGGCCATCAGTGGCACAGTGTATGGAGGTAATTGGGTTAATGGTAGCGGCAATGGACATCGTTCCGTTTGCTCGCTTACATCTCAGACCACTGCAGCTGTGCATGCTCAGACAGTGGAATGGGGATTATACGGATTTATCTCCTCGGATAAATCTGGATCTACAGACCAGAGAGACTCTTCTGTGGTAGTTGTCACAGGATCATCTGTCCCAGGGAATGTGCTTCCGCAGGCCAGCATGAGTCATAGTGACGACGGACGCCAGCTTCTTGGGCTGGGGTGCAGTCTGGAATTCCCTGAAGGCTCAGGGTGTTTGGACTCAGGAAGAGTCCCTACTACCAATAAATATTCTGGAACTGAGAGCAATATTCAACGCACTTCAAGCGTGGCCTCAGTTGGCTTTGGCCAAATTCATAAGATTCCAGTCGGACAATTTCACGACTGTAGCATATATCAATCATCAAGGGGGAACAAAGAGTTCTCTAGCGATGACAGAAGTTTCCAAGATAATTTGATTGGCAGAGACTCACTCTTGCCATCTATCAGCAATCTATATCCCAGGAGTAGAGAACTGGGAAGCGGATTTTCTAAGTCATCAGACTTTTTCACCCGGGGGTGTGGGAGCTCCATCCTGGGTTGTTTGCGGCATTGATCCGTCAATGGGGCACACCGGGATTGGATCTAATGGCATCTCGTCAGAATGCCAAACTTCCTGGTTACGGGTCCAAATCAAGGGATCCCCAAGCAGTACTGATATATGCTCTAGCAGTACCTTGGTCGTTCAACCTGGCTTATGTTTCTCCTCCTTTTCTTCTCCTACCTTGTCTGATTGCCAGAATCAAACAGTAGAGGGCTTTGGTAATCCTGATAGCGCCTGCGTGGCCACGCAGGACTTGGTATGCAGATCTAGTGGAAATGTCATCTCTGCCACAGTGGAAACTGCCACTGAGACAGGACCTTCTAATCCAAGGTCCGTTCCAACATCCAAATCTAAATTCTCTGCAGTTTACTGCCTGGAGATTGAACGCTTGCTTTTATCTAAGCGTGGATTCTCGGAGCCGGTCATTGATACCTTGATTCAGGCTCGCAAGCCTGTCACTAGGAAAATTTACCATAAGATATGGCGTAAATA
Source organism: Bombina bombina (assembly GCF_027579735.1). Taxonomy (NCBI): domain Eukaryota; kingdom Metazoa; phylum Chordata; class Amphibia; order Anura; family Bombinatoridae; genus Bombina; species Bombina bombina. The sequence continues at coordinate 635,766,433 of NC_069502.1, forward strand.
TCTTTATTGGTTGCGAATCCAAGGGCTACTCATGGAGTAGGGTTAGGATTCCTAGGATTTTGTCCTTTCTCCAAGAAGGATTGGAGAAGGGATTATCAGCTAGTTCCTTAAAGGGACAAATTTCTGCTTTGTCAATTTTACTACACAGACGTCTGGCGGATGTCCCAGACGTTAAATCTTTTTGTTAGGCTTTAGTCAGAATCAAGCCTATGTTTAAACCTGCTGCTCCACCATGGAGTTTGAATTTAGTTCTCAGTGTTCAAGGGGTTGAACCCATGCATTCCATAGATATTAAGCTTTTATCTCTTCTGCTCGAAGAGTTTCTGAGCTTTCTGCGTTAGTGTGACTCACCTTATCTTATATTCCATTCTGATAAGGTGGTTTTGCGTACTAAACCTGGATTCCTTCCTAAGGTTGTTTCAAATAAGAATATTATTCAGGAAATTGTTGTTCCTTCTTTGTGTCCTAATCCTTCTTCTAAGAAGGAGCGTCTGTTACATAACTTGGACGTGGTTCGTGCCTTGAAGTTTTACTTACAAGCGACCAAGGATTTCTGTCAAACATCTTCTCTATTTGTTGTCTATTCTGGAAAGTGTAGGGGTCAAAAAGCTACGGCTACCTCTTTCTTTTTGGCTGAAAAGCATCATCCGTTTGGCATATGAGACTGCTGGACAGCAGCCTCCTGAAAAAATTACAGGTCATTCAACTAGAGCGGTGGCTTCCACATGGGCTTTTAAAAACGATGCTTCTGGTGAACAGATTTGTAAGGCTGCGACTTGGTCCTCCCTTCATACCTTTTACAAATTTTACCAATTTGATACTTTTGCTTCTTCTGAGGCTATTTTTGGGATAAAAGTTCTTCAAGCAGTGGTGCCTTCCATTTAGGCATCTGTCGTGTCCCTCCCGTTCATCCGTGTCCTGTTGCTTTGGTATTGTATCCCACAAGTAAGGATGAATCCGTGGACTCGTCGTATCTAGTAGAAGAAAAGGAAATTTATGCTTACCTGATAAATTGATTTCTTCTACGATACGAGTAGTCCACGGCCCTCCCTGTCATTTTAGACAGATTATATTTTTGTTTTCAAACTTCAGTCACCTCTGCACCTTTTTTAGTTTCTACTTTTTCTTCCTATACCTTTGGTCGAAAGACTGGGGGGTGGAGTCAAGGGAGGAGCTATATAGACAGCTCTGCTGTGGTGCTCTTTGCCACTTCCTGTTAGCAGGAGGATAATATCCCACAAGTAAGGATGAATCCGTGGACTCGTCGTTTCGTAGAAGAAATCAATTTATCAGGTAAGCATAAATTTCCTTTTTGTTTTTTATAAACAAGATAAAGTGGTTTTAAAGACTACGTTTTGACTTTTTACCAAAAGTGTTTTCTCAATAGGGAAATTGTTGTGCCTTCTTTTTGTCTGTCTGCAAAATTCAATGGAAAGTCTCCTTTTATTATTGAGATGTAGTGAGAGCATTAACATTTTACTTACAAGCTATAAAGGATTTTAAAAAATCCTAGTTTTATTCATCTCTCGGGTTCATGTAAGAGGCAACATGCATTACTTTAGCTTCTTGACTAAACCCCTTGATCCACAAGGCTTACTTGGAGGCAGAAATGTATATCCCAAAACAAAGCTTCTTCTGAAGTGGACTTTGTTAGGAAAGTCCTCGAGGCAGCAGTGTCTGGGAATTAGTTGCCTGCCTTTTAAAAAATGTTTTGTCCCGCCAAAATTCCTTGTGGACTCGACAGCTTGGATATTAGTTCCCAATACTAATGGCTCATGGAATCTTGCCACCATATGAAAGAAAACTAAATTTATGCTTACCTGATAAATTAATTTCTTGGTGGTGACAGTCCTCATTTTTTTATGGTGGCAGTTCTAGTTTGCCCTTTTTTCAACTACTTTTTCCTTTCTACTTGCTTGGATATCAGACTGGTTTACCGGAGAGGTGGGAGGGATTTTAAGTGCTATTGGAGTTTTGGGAATCTTTCCTTGTAGTGGCCAGGATTTAAGTTCTAGGAGTTTTGTTTTTACTCTTTACCATTTGGCTATATGTATTTTATTTTTAATTGTAATTAAAAGGGTATTAAACTTCATACTAAATCCAAAGTCATGGTGGCAGGTAATATTGCCAGGGCAGCCCTGTGGCTGCATTACTTACTGGTCGAGGCTGCCTCTAAAGCTAATATTTGTGGTTTTGTCTTTTGAAAATATGTTGCTTGAACACTGCTTTCTAAACATTCAGCAGATAAGTTTTAGGCAGCTTCTATTATAGATGCTTGATGTATTCATGTGCCGATAATTCATGTTTTATGTCTCTAGTTCCTAAGGATCCTGTGTAACAGGCAATTTTGTTGCTTCTCAGTTTCAGAGCCATCTAGAAAGTTTTTCTATCACAGTTTAAAACACATTTCTGTTTCTTATTATTCTTGGCTTTGAAGAATTGAGATATGTGGCATCGGTTGCTGTAAGTTTTATCATTGAACATATTGTGGCTATATATTAATTGTGATGCATTCACGGGCAATCTGCACAGCTCCTCCCCAGGCATATTTTTTGGATACAGCTGATCTAAGAGAGTAAATGCCTGTATATCCTAGTAGCTGATATTACATCCAGTGTTCCCTCTAAGGCCAGTTTTGTGTGCAGCCTAGCAGTGAATCAATCAATAAGAGAACCATACCTTGATGTCTGCATTGTGCAGTGTTTGCTAATTGCAGGGTGTGGTTACCTAATTAACTGTTTCACTGCTGGCCTTAAGAGGGAACACTGATTGCATCCATATGAAATGTATTTTTCCAGGGTGCCCATCAGTCTGTCTAACTCACCACAAGTATTTACCAAATTCTCATCATAACCAGAAAGGAAAGCATTCAAGTATGTCGTTATCTAGGTGATAATTCTTATGGTGACATTATTCAGCATGTCATTCTGAGTGAGTAATGGATCATATGGAGATTGTGTCCCTTTAAACTCCTTCTAGGTGTTTGGAGTCACAGCATGAGGTTGTCAGTTCACATATGTATTTCAAAACAGTAATTCTCATAATGGAGTCAGGAGGGGTGCTGGTGTTTGGCAAACTACTTATAAATTCACTTGACCACAAATTCCAGCTTACATTGGTTGATTAGACACATTTAAGAAACATTTTGTGCAAGACAGCTAGGCACTAAATCTTTGCTAGAGGATTAAAATTTACCTTAAATATGAGTTAAGTTGGTATTGAGTATTTGGATACATATGTATACATTGAGTTTGGTTTTTTAAAAGCAGATCTCCACATAAAGAGTACAGATAGAAATAATTTACTCAAATATGGCAGTTCTCAACCTGACAATGTATTTAAGGCCATTCCAAATAGCCAATTCACTAGGGTGAAACGTATAGTTTAAGACAACAGTAAATGTAAATATAGACTTGAAGAAATGGCTAATAAATTTATCAACAGAAATTATCCCCCAACATTGATTGCAGAACAGCTCAGTATAGTGACTGACAGTGTACCAAGCAGGAAGGGTAAACCTCAAGAGGGAAATCATATGATATTTGTAACTCAGTTCAATAGACTAAGCCAAAGAATTACAGGTATATTAAAGAAACACTGGCACATTTTGAGGGAATGCAACCCACAAGTTAATGAATTTAAATTTAGGTCCAAAGGTAGCCTATAGAAGGAACCAAAGCATTAAAGATATGCTAGTGCACACTGATGTAGGTAGTAGCAAGCAGAGTATACAGAGAACAATAGGCCCAAAGAGAAGTGGATGTAATCCATGTCTTAACTGCAGTAATTGCAGTTCAATGATAAACGGTGAATATTTTCATCACCCAATAAATGGAAAAAAGTTTCGAAAAAATAAATATCTAACCTGCAGAGCCACTTATTCTATGTATCTTATCAAGTGTCCGTGTGGCCTTATCTACATAGGCGAGACCTGTAGAGAGGTAAAGGAGAGGATAACAGAACATAAATCTAATATCAGATGTAATAAAAAAGATGCTCCAGTATCCTCTCACTTCCTCTCTGTGGGTCATAATATAAGCCAGTTAGAGTTCCAAGTTATAGAACAAGTGGATAGACCAAGAAGGGGTGGGGACCGAGAGCATCTTCTAAAAATTAGAGAGATGTTCTGGATTTTCAAACTAGAGGCCCTTATTCCCAAAAGTATGAACAAAGCCTATTTCTTTAAATTCAGTTTACCTACCAAACCTGAATTAATTCCCTTAGACCAGTAGTATCAATGTAAACTCTTTTCTCTTTACTTAAGATGATCTGTTAATATGTGCAATACTCCTTTTTTATTGTATACTAGTCCTAAAGCACGTTCACACGGGCCGTGTTGTGTTATATTTAATATTCATTCTCTCTCTCTCTCTCTCTCTCTCTCTCTCTCTCTCTCTCTCTCGGTGGGTGCGCGTGCGATCAGCTGCTGTCTAAGGCCAAGTGTTTGTCTGAACTGCGCATGACGGCTTCAGACAAACACTTGTCTTTTATAATATAGGATGTGGGTTTTAGGTTTTTTTTATATGAAATTAAACTATTCTAATGAGGCCATCTAAAACAATGAAAAAAAGAAAGAAAAAAAAATGGATGTAGTATGATTTACATCCACAAGATGTCACTATTGTATAATAAGCTGCTCACATGAGAACAGGTAACAGGTGACCGTATAAAAGTCACAAACCTTTGTATAATCAAGTAAACATGACTAAGGGCCTATAGCAGGCCTGAAACATTGTATGTTTTGTTCTCTGGACCCTATGTGAAACAATAAAGGTCTTTTTTTATTTTTGGAGGCTAGAATACTTTTCTTTTGTTGCTAAATGTATTAGATGTCAGGATAACTAATACGGATTTCTTTCATGTAATTGACAAGAGTCCATGAGCTAGTGACGTATGGGATATACAATCCTACCAGGAGGGGCAAAGTTTCCCAAACCTCAAAATGCCTATAAATATACCCCCCACCACACCCACAATTCAGTTTTACAAACTTTGCCTCCTATGGAGGTAGTGAAGTAAGTTTGTGCTTGGTTTTTATGATTTCTTATATGATAAGCGCTTCTAAGCATTTTAAAGCTCATTTCCTCTGAGTACAGTGTTTGTCAGAGGGATGTGAAGAGAGTATCGCCTATTGATTTTATGGTTTTCCTCGTAGGAAATCTTTTCAAGGGTTCTCTGTTATCGGTCATAGGGATTCATCTCCTACCTCCCTTTTCAGATCGATATACTCTTATATACCATTACCACTGCTTATAGTTTTCAGTACTGGTTTGGCTATCTGCTATATGTGGATGGGTGTCTTTCGGTAAGTATGTATCATTATTTAACACACACTCAGCTATGGTTTGGGGCTTTATGTATTCATATAAAGTTTTAAATATATGTATTCTACTTATATTTGCTATGAGTCAGGTCTGTGTTTTTCCCTTTTGCAGTCTACACAGTTTCAGTATAGGAATCATGTTTGGGAAGTTTATTTAAACTTTTCAGTCTTTTTCTAAGTTGACTTTTTTTTTTTTTTGCGGGCAAATCTAGGATCGCGAGGGCACAAAATGCTGTTTTTAGTGAGTCATTTTTGGCGCAATTTTTTTGGCACAATGTTGCGTCTTTGGCGCAATTTTCGTCTTTTCCTGCGTCTTTGTTAACGCTATTTGTTTTTGTGCAAAATCGCGTTTGATATGACGCGAGTTGTCATTTCCTGGTGTTTTTCGGCAAAAAAATTAACTTCTTTTTGCATAATGCGTCATTCTTGGCGCCAAAATTTAGTTATTTTACCCCTCTTCCTCTATTGCTCGCTGTTTTCATGAACTTTGAAAGCTATTATGCCTGCTTTTGTTTTTCTCTACTGAAACTGTTACATTGTGGAAATTGAATGTTTTGCCTAATGTTGTTCTTTTTCTGTTACATTTTGCGAGATTTCTGATTCTGATGTTACTGTAGAAACTATGATGCCTTGGAACTAGTGATGTCGCGAACATAAAAATTTGGATTCGCGAACGGCGAACTCGAACTTCCGCAAATGTTCGCGAACCGCCATAGACTTCAATAGGCAGGCGAATTTTAAAACCCACAGGGACTCTTTCTGGCCACAATAGTGATGGAAAAGTTGTTTCAAGGGGACTCACACCTGGACTGTGGCATGCCGGAGGGGGATCCATGGCAAAACTCCCATGGAAAATTACATAGTTGATGCAGAGTCTAGTTTTAAACCATAAAGGGCATAAATCACCTAACATTCCTAAATTGTTTGGAATAACGTGCTTTAAAACATCAGGTATGATGTTGTATCGATCAGGTAGTGTAAGGGTTACGCCCGCTTCACAGTGACAGACCAAACTCATCACACCGTACGTCCATGTGTGTAATGCTGCCTGACTGAGACATATCCCTGTTATCTACATCCTCTGGCAATAATGGTTGCGCATCACTCATTTCTTCCAACTGATGTGTAAATAACTCCTCTGACAGATCAAGTGAAGCGGCTGTGGTGCTAGTGTTGGTGGTGGCGGCAGGCGGGGCGAGTGGTAACTTGAGAGGTGCCCGAAGCTAAGCTGGAGGAGGATGGTGCGTCCTGTGTTAGCCAGTCAACTATGTCCTCAGAACTTTTCCAGTTCAGGGTACGTGGCCTCTGAACACTGGGCATTATTCTAGGGCCAAAGGGAATCACAGCACCACGACCACGACGGCCCCTGCGGGGTGGCCTGCCTCTGCCTGTCATTTTTTTTCCGATTAGTGGTACTATGCGTGCAAGCTACTGTGACAACAGATATGAGTGGCACTGGCAGAAGTTGGCAGAGTAGACGCTGTAGGCCTGACACACACGCTTGCAGACAACTAACTGCTATTCAGTCTATTACAGTCAAAATTGTATTTTTTTTTAATGTTCACTACTGTTACACCAGATATGAGTTGCACTGGTGTGACACTGTGCCCTGACAGGCCCTGAAACGCACACGTTAGAAGGAAACTGACTGCTATTATTTCACAGTCAAATTTCTAGTTGTTTTTTTTAACCCCTTAAGGACTAAGGCCATTTTTCAATTTCTTTCCCTTAAGGACCAGGGCTATTTTTACATTTCTGCGGTGTTTGTGTTTAGCTGTAATTTTCCTCTTACTCATTTGCTGTACCCACACATATTATATACCGTTTTTCTCGCCACTAAATGGACTTTCTAAAGATACCATTATTTTCATCATATCTTATAATTTATTATTAAAAATATTATAAAATATGAGGAAACAATGGAAAAAAACACACTTTTTCTAACTGACCCCCAAAATCTGTTACACATCTACAACCACCAAAAAACAACCATGCTAAATAGTTTCTAAATTTTGTCCTGAGTTTAGAAATACCCAATGTTAACATGTTCTTTGCTTTTTTTGCAAGTTATAGGGAAATAAATACAAGAAGCACTTTGCTATTTCAAAACCACTTTTTTTCAAAATGAGCGATAGTTACATTGGAACCCTGATATCTGTAAGGAATACCTGAATTTCCCTTGACGTGTATATTTGTTTTAGAAGACATCCCAAAGTATTGATTTAGGCCCATTTTGGTATATTTCATGCCACCATTTCACCGCCAAATGCGATCAAATAAAAAAAAAATTGTTCACTTTTTCACAAACTTTAGGTTTCTCACAGAAATTATTTACAAACAACTTATGCAATTATGGCATAAATGGTTGTAAATGCTTCTCTGGGATCCCCTTTGTTCAGAAATAGCAGACTTATATGGCTTTGGTGTTGCTTTTTGGTAATTAGAAGGCTGCTAAATGCCACTGCGCACCACACGTGTTTTATGCCCAACGGTGAAGGGGTTAATTAGGGAGCTTGTAGAGTTAATTTTAGCTTAAGTGTAGTGTAGTAGACAACCCAAAGTATTGATCTATGCCCATTTTGGTATATTTAATGCCACGATTTCACCGCCAAATGCGATCAAATTTAAAAAAAACTTAAATTTTTTCGCAATTTTAAGTTTCTCACTGAAATTTATTTACAAACAGCTTGTGCAATTATTATAGCACACATGGTTGTAAATGCTTCTCTGGGATCCCTTTTGTTCAGAAATAGCAGACGTATATGACTTTGGCGTTGCTTTCTGGTAATTAGAAGGCCGCTAAATGCTGCTGCGCATCACACGTGTATTATGACTAGCAGTGAAGGGTTTAATTAGGTAGTTTGTAAGGAGCTTGCAGGGTTAATTTTAGCTTTAGTGTAGAGATCAGCCTCCCACCTGACACATCAGACCCCCTGATCCCTCCCAAACAGCTCCCATCCCTCCCCCACCCCACAATGGTCCCCGCCATCTTAAGTACTGGCAGAAAGTCTGCCAGTACTAAAATAAAAGGTTTTTCATTTTTTTTTTAGCATATTTACATATTCTGTGGTGTAGCATCCCCCCTTAGCCCCCTACCTCCCTGATCCCCACCAAACCGCTCTCTAACCCTCCCCATCTGCCTTATTGGCGGCCATCTTGGGTACTGGCAGCTGTCTGCTATTATTTCACAGTCAAAAAAGTGTTGTTTCTTTCATGTAATTAACAAGAGTCCATGAGCTAGTGACGTATGGGATATACATTCCTACCAGGAGGGGCAAAGTTTCCCAAACCTTAAAATGCCTATAAATACACCCCTCACCACACCCACAAATCAGTTTTACAAACTTTGCCTCCAAGGGAGGTGGTGAAGTAAGTTTGTGCTAGATTCTACGTTGATATGCGCTCCGCAGCAAGTTGGAGCCCGGTTTTCCTCTCAGCGTGCAGTGAATGTCAGAGGGATGTGAAGAGAGTATTGCCTATTGAATGCAGTGATCTCCTTCTACGGGGTCTATTTCATAAGGTTCTCTGTTATCGGTCGTAGAGATTCATCTCTTACCTCCCTTTTCAGATCGACGATATACTCTTATATTTACCATTTCCTCTACTGATTCTCGTTTCAGTACTGGTTTGGCTTTCTACAAACATGTAGATGAGTGTCCTGGGGTAAGTAAGTCTTATTTTCTGTGACACTCTAAGCTATGGTTGGGCACTTTATTTATAAAGTTCTAAATATATGTATTCAAACATTTATTTGCCTTGACTCAGAATGTTCAACTTTCCTTATTTCCAGACAGTCAGTTTCATATTTGGGATTATGCATTGAATTATCATATTTTTTCTTACCTCAAAAATTTGACTTTTTTCCCTGTGGGCTGTTAGGCTCGCGGGGGCTGAAAATGCTTCATTTTATTGCGTCATTCTTGGCGCGGACTTTTTTGGCGCAAAAATTCTTTTCCGTTTCCGGCGTCATACGTGTCGCCGGAAGTTGCGTCATTTTTTGACGTTATTTTGCGCCAAAAATGTCGGCGTTCCGGATGTGGCGTCATTTTTGGCGCCAAAAGCATTTAGGCGCCAAATAATGTGGGCGTCTTATTTGGCGCTAAAAAATATGGGCGTCGCTTTTGTCTCCACATTATTTCAGTCTCATTTTTCATTTGCTTCTGGTTGCTAGAAGCTTGATGTTTGGCATTTTTTCCCATTCCTGAAACTGTCTTATAAGGAATTTGATCTATTTTGCTTTATATGTTGTTTTTTTCTCTTACATATTGCAAGATGTCTCACGTTGCATCTGAGCCAGAAGATACTACAGGAAAACCACTGCCTGCTGGATCTACCAAAGCTAAGTGTATCTGCTGTAAACTTTTGGTAGCTATTCCTCCAGCTGTTGTTTGTAATAATTGTCATGACAAACTTGTTAAAGCAGATAATATTTCCTTTAGTGATGTACCATTGCCTGTTGCAGTTCCCTCAACATCTAAAGTGCAGAATGTTCCTGATAACATAAGAGATTTTGTTTCTGAATCCATAAAGAAGGCTTTGTCTGTTATTTCTCCTTCTAGTAAACGTAAAAAGTCTTTTAAATCTTCTCTCTCTACAGATGAATTTTTAAATGAACACCATCATTCTGATTCTTTGGACTCTTCTGGTTCAGAGGATTCTATCTCAGAGATTGATGCTGATAAATCTTCATATTTATTTAAGATGGAATTTATTCGCTCTTTACTTAAAGAAGTACTAATTGCTTTAGAAATAGAGGATTCTAGTCCTCTTGATACTAATTCTATACGTTTGGATAAGGTTTTTAAAGCTCCTGCGGTTATTCCAGAAGTCTTTCCTGTTCCTAATGCTATTTCTGCTGTAATTTCCAAGGAATGGGATAAATTGGGTAATTCATTTACTCCTTCTAAACGTTTTAAGCAATTATATCCTGTTCCGCCTGACAGGTTAGAATTTTGGGACAAAATCCCTAAAGTTGATGGGGCTATTTCTACCCTTGCTAAACGTACTACCATTCCTACGTCAGATGGTACCTCGTTTAAGGATCCTTTAGATAGAAAAATTGAATCTTTTCTAAGAAAAGCTTATCTATGTTCAGGTAATCTTCTTAGACCTGCTATATCATTGGCTGATGTTGCTGCAGCTTCAACTTTTTGGTTGGAAACTCTAGCGCAACAAGTAACAAATCGTGATTCTCATGATATTATTCTTCTTCTCCAGCATGCTAATAATTTCATCTGTGATGCCATTTTTGATATTATTAGAGTTGATGTTAGGTTTATGTCTCTGGCTATCTTAGCCAGAAGAGCTTTATGGCTTAAGACCTGGAATGCTGATATGGCTTCTAAATCAACTCTACTTTCCATTTCTTTCCAGGGAAACAAATTATTTGGTTCTCAGTTGGATTCTATTATTTCAACTGTTACTGGTGGGAAAGGAACTTTTTTACCACAGGATAAAAAGTCTAAAGGTAAAAACAGGGCTAACAATCGTTTTCGTTCCTTTCGTTTCAACAAAGAACAAAAGCCTGATCCTTCGTCCTCAGGAGCAGTTTCAGTTTGGAAACCATCTCCAGTCTGGAATAAATCCAAGCCTGCTAGAAAGGCAAAGCCTGCTTCTAAGTTCACATGAAGGTACGGCCCTCATTCCAGTTCAGCTGGTAGGGGGCAGGTTACGTTTTTTCAAAGAAATTTGGATCAATTCTGTTCACAATCTTTGGATTCAGAACATTGTTTCAGAAGGGTACAGAATTGGTTTCAAGATGAGACCTCCTGCAAAGAGATTTTTTCTTTCCCATGTCCCAGTAAATCCAGTGAAAGCTCAAGCATTTCTGAATTGTGTTTCAGATCTAGAGTTGGCTGGAGTAATTATGCCAGTTCCAGTTCCGGAACAGGGGATGGGGTTTTATTCAAATCTCTTCATTGTACCAAAGAAGGAGAATTCCTTCAGACCAGTTCTGGATCTAAAATTATTGAATCGTTATGTAAGGATACCAACGTTCAAGATGGTAACTGTAAGGACTATATTGCCTTTTGTTCAGCAAGGGAATTATATGTCCACAATAGATTTACAGGATGCATATCTGCATATTCCGATTCATCCAGATCATTATCAGTTCCTGAGATTCTCTTTTCTAGACAAGCATTACCAATTTGTGGCTCTACCGTTTGGCCTTGCTACAGCTCCAAGAATTTTCACAAGGATTCTCGGTGCCCTTCTGTCTGTAATCAGAGAACAGGGTATTGTGGTATTTCCTTATTTGGACGATATCTTGGTACTTGCTCAGTCTTTACATTTAGCAGAGTCTCATACGAATCGACTTGTGTTGTTTCTTCAAGATCATGGTTGGAGGATCAATTTACCAAAAAGTTCTTTGATTCCTCAAACAAGGGTAACCTTTCTGGGTTTTCAGATAGATTCAGTGTCCATGACTCTGTCTTTAACAGACAAGAGACGTCTAAAATTGATTACAGCTTGTCGAAACCTTCAGTCTCAATCATTCCCTTCGGTAGCCTTATGCATGGAAATTCTAGGTCTTATGACTGCTGCATCGGACGCGATCCCCTTTGCTCGTTTTCACATGCGACCTCTTCAGCTCTGTATGCTGAACCAATGGTGCAGGGATTACACGAAGATATATCAATTAATATCTTTAAAACCGATTGTTCGACACTCTCTAACGTGGTGGACAGATCACCTTCGTTTAATTCAGGGGGCTTCTTTTGTTCTTCCGACCTGGACTGTAATTTCAACAGATGCAAGTCTCACAGGTTGGGGAGCTGTGTGGGGATCTCTGACGGCACAAGGAGTTTGGGAATCTCAGGAGGTGAGATTACCGATCAATATCTTGGAACTCCGTGCAGTTTTCAGAGCTCTTCAGTTTTGGCCTCTTCTGAAGAGAGAATCGTTCATTTGTTTTCAGACAGACAATGTCACAACTGTGGCATACATCAATCATCAAGGAGGGACTCACAGTCCTCTGGCTATGAAAGAAGTATCTCGAATTTTGGTTTGGGCGGAATCCAGCTCCTGTCTAATCTCTGCGGTTCATATCCCAGGTGTAGACAATTGGGAAGCGGATTATCTCAGTCGCCAAACGTTGCATCCGGGCGAATGGTCTCTTCACCCAGAGGTATTTCTTCAGATTGTTCAAATGTGGGGGCTCCCAGAGATAGATCTGATGGCCTCTCATCTAAACAAGAAACTTCCCAGGTATCTGTCCAGATCCCGGGATCCTCAGGCGGAGGCAGTGGATGCATTATCACTTCCTTGGAAGTATCATCCTGCCTATATCTTTCCGCCTCTAGTTCTTCTTCCAAGAGTAATCTCCAAGATTCTGAGGGAATGCTCGTTTGTTCTGCTAATAGCTCCGGCATGGCCTCACAGGTTTTGGTATGCGGATCTTGTCCGGATGGCATCTTGCCAACCATGGACTCTTCCGTTAAGACCAGACCTTCTGTCACAAGGTCCTTTTTTCCATCCGGATCTGAAATCCTTAAATTTAAAGGTATGGAGATTGAACGCTTGATTCTTGGTCAAAGAGGTTTCTCTGACTCCGTGATTAATACTATGTTACAGGCTCGTAAATCTGTATCTCGAGAGATATATTATAGAGTCTGGAAGACTTATATTTCTTGGAGTTTGAATTTGGTTCTGGGAGCTCTTCAAGCTCCTCCGTTTGAACCTATGCATTCATTGGACATTAAATTACTTTCTTGGAAAGTTTTGTTCCTTTTGGCCATCTCTTCTGCTAGAAGAGTTTCTGAATTATCTGCTCTTTCTTGTGAGTCTCCTTTTCTGATTTTTCATCAGGATAAGGCGGTGTTGCGAACTTCTTTTGAATTTTTACCTAAAGTTGTGAATTCCAACAACATTAGTAGAGAAATTGTGGTTCCTTCATTATGTCCTAATCCTAAGAATTCTAAGGAGAAATCGTTGCATTCTTTGGATGTTGTTAGAGCTTTGAAATATTATGTTGAAGCTACGAAATCTTTCCGTAAGACTTCTAGTCTATTTGTTATCTTTTCCGGTTCTAGGAAAGGCCAGAAAGCTTCTGCCATTTCTTTGGCATCTTGGTTGAAATCTTTAATTCATCTTGCCTATGTTGAGTCGGGTAAAATTCCGCCTCAGAGAATTACAGCTCATGCTACTAGGTCAGTATCTACTTCCTGGGCGTTTAGGAATGAAGCTTCGGTTGACCAGATCTGCAAAGCAGCAACTTGGTCCTCTTTGCATACTTTTACTAAATTCTACCATTTTGATGTATTTTCTTCTTCTGAAGCAGTTTTTGGTAGAACAGTTCTTCAGGCAGCGGTTTCAGTTTGAATCTTCTGCTTATGTTTTTTGTTAAACTTTATTTTGGGTGTGGATTATTTTCAGCAGGAATTGGCTGTCTTTATTTTATCCCTCCCTCTCTAGTGACTCTTGTGTGGAAAGATCCACATCTTGGGTAGTCATTATCCCATACGTCACTAGCTCATGGACTCTTGTTAATTACATGAAAGAAAACATAATTTATGTAAGAACTTACCTGATAAATTCATTTCTTTCATATTAACAAGAGTCCATGAGGCCCACCCTTTTTTGTGGTGGTTATGATTTTTTTGTATAAAGCACAATTATTCCAATTCCTTATTTTATATGCTTCGCACTTTTTTTCTTATCACCCCACTTCTTGGCTATTCGTTAAACTGATTTGTGGGTGTGGTGAGGGGTGTATTTATAGGCATTTTAAGGTTTGGGAAACTTTGCCCCTCCTGGTAGGAATGTATATCCCATACGTCACTAGCTCATGGACTCTTGTTAATATGAAAGAAATGAATTTATCAGGTAAGTTCTTACATAAATTATGTTTTTTTTTAAATGTACACTACTGTTACACCAGATATGAGTGGTGGCACTGGGCAAGTGGGCACAGTATACGCTGTGAGCCTGACACACGCTGGCTGATGTTCTAGCCCTAAAAAGGGCTTTTTGGGGTGCTGTCCTTACAGCAGAGATCAGATGAGTCCTTTAGGACTGTAGTGGACACTGAATACACTAGCCTAGCTATCGATTTCCCTATTAAATCAGCAGCAGCTACACTGTCCCTCCTCTCACTAAGAATACAGCTTCTGAATGAATCTAAAATGGATGCTGTCCAGGAGGTGGGAGGGTCTGGGATGGAGGGTCTGCCGCTGATTGGCTGTAATGTGTCTGCTGACTGTGGTGTATAGGGTCAACGTTTACTCAATGATGACAAATAGGGGGCGGATCGAACATCGCATATGTTCGCCCGCCGCAGCGAACGCGAACAAGCTATGTTCGCCGGGAACTATTCCCAACATCACTACTTGGAACACAATTCTGCAAAGCTAAGTGTGTTCTTTTAATTTTTATAGCTGTTATTTCTTCAGCTCAATTATGTGGCATTTATTATCATGTTTTATGCTAGCAATGTTTTTACATGTACTATAACATCTGCAAACACATGTTGCTTATATCATAAAAGGTTATGACTGCTATTATGCCTTTAAGTAAACTTACGAGGTATTATCAAAATTGTTTTAATTAATTTTGTTCTGACCAACAGCATACTTAAGTTTATTCTACTGATAAAGGTTTCTTTGGCTCAAAGGCTCCTGTATCAGACAGTTTGTTGAAAATTCTCCTTATTTTTCATTTGAACATTTCTTTGTTCTTTTAGGAGTCTAGTTCTCATATTAACTATGTTAATAATCCTTCTCAAATCTGGATTTTAAAAATTTTTGCTTTTGAGGTTTTTTCCTATTCATTATACTATCTGTATTATACTCTAGAGAATGGTTATTCCGATTCCCTCTTGGGACTGTACTACTATTTCTATGGAAATTGGTACTTGTTTTCAGGATTCTTAAGAATTTGAATATAACCTTAGTAGAGCATATTCATGTACTGTTTATAGTTTTAGCTCAGCTTTATCTGTGGCTGACATTGCTGTTCTCTCATCCTTTGTTTAACAGTTTTCAGATTCTTAAAAGTATATAACTCTGTTACTTTAGATTTATTCATTTAATTATGTTTACTATATCTATTATGATTTCCACTATTTCTGGAGGTTTAGAGTTTTTTTTCTGCCCTACCTTTGTCCGGTGATGTAGTTCAGTTGGTGAATGTCCTGACTACAAACATTTGTTCTAAACCTAAGGGTCATAGATTAATTTCCCAGCAGGGTTAATACAGCCCTTTGGCCTTTTAGGTCAATTTATTGTATACCATTTATTTGGGTAATGATAACTACTATTTTTATCAGTTGCTAATTTGGTTAACTCAGATTGTAAGCACTGAAGAAGCATTTTTTGTATCCTTCTGGGAGAAAAAAACGCTATATAATTACTAGTTATTAGACTGCATGAAGGTGTGATTCTCAAACCAGTCTTTCTGATGGGGGCAGATTAAATGGTTTTTGGATGAACTCAGTCCAAATTCTATATTATTCTTAGAGTTTAAATAGATTTCTAGAATGAGACCTATGGGAAGAATCTTTCTTTCTCAGTACACTCTCTGAATTTTTTTTCAGGAGTGATTATGCCAGTTCTTTTTGCAGGAACAGGGTTTAGGTTTCTATTTCAAGTCTATTCTTTGTCTCTAAGAAGAGAGGTTTATTCAGTCCATTCTTCCATTATATTGTTTTGTTAGAGTCTCCACTTTTAAGTTAGCGATTATAAAGACTATTATGCCTTTTTGTTAAGGCCATTTCATGTCCACTCCATTTTTTTTAGAATTTTTATCCTCATATTTTATTTCATTTAGACCACTTGTGGATTCTGAGATTTTCTTTTTAAGCTTTACCAATTTGTCGTTTTTTCCATTTGGTTTAATGACAGCTTTATGAAACTTTTCAAAGGTTCTTGGTGCCCTTATTTCTGTATTAAGACAGTAGGGTGTTGTGGGGCTTCCTTATTTGGATGGTATCTTGGTATTAGCTTAAACTTTTCTTTTATTAAAGTCGGTCAGATAGCTCAGCATGCTAATGCACTGTGACTGAGCTCTGTAGCAACCTGAGGGTTGCAGGTTCGATTCCCGGCGAGGTCCATTCAGCCTTTCATCCTTCCGAGGTCAATTAAATGAGCAGCGTCTTCAGTCCCTTACGTGTGATTAGACTCGCTTTACAAGTACCCAATACATACATATGAAAGAGCAGTATTTAAATATATGTACTTTTCTATTTTTGGAATCCCTCATGAATCAACTAATTTTTGTTTCTTTAAAACATGGTTAGATGATTTAATTTACCTAAGAGTTTCGTGATTCCTCAGACAAGGTCACTTCTTTTTGGGTTTCTAGATAGATTCTGTGTTCATGCCTTTGTCTTTATCGGACAAAAGTCAATTGTAAGTGGCGTTAGCTTGTCTAACTTACAGTCTAGAACATTTATTTCAGTGGCTATGTGCATGGGGCGTGGTTCCCTTTTGCTCGTTTTTCATCTGAGATCTCTTTTTGATTTGCATACTGAATCAATGATACAGGGTTTGTTTTTACATATCACAGTTGATATTTTTAAATCCTAACACTCTACTCTCTATGTTTTGGTGATTAGTCTATCATTTTATTCAGGGGGCCTCCTTTTGTTCGTCCTTCCTGGACTGTAATTCTTAATGGATGCAAGTCTTACAGGTTGGGGAATTACTGTCTGAGGGTCTTTTGACAGCACAAGGGGTTTGGAAACTTCAAGAGGTGAGGTTTCCAATCGATATTTTAGAATTCTGTGCTATTTTTCAGTGCTCTTTCAGGCTTGGCCTCTTTTTTATGAGAGAACTTTTTTATTTTTTGCTTTCAGACATTCAATATCATAACTGTGGTATATGTCAATCAACAATAGGGACTCATAGTTCCTTAGCAATTAAGAAGTATCTTGAATATGTTCTTAGATGGAATTTCACCTCCTGTCTTTTTTCTACGATTTTAGACATTTGAGAGCTGGATTATGTCAGCCGTCAGTCTTTACATCCGGTAGAGTGGTGTCTCTATACAGATGTGTTTTCTCAATTTCCCAGGTACCTTTTCAGGTCCAGGGATCCTAAAGTGGAGATGGTGGATGCATTAAGCAGTGTCTTGGTTTTGCAACCTGACTACATCTTTCCGCCTTTGTTTTTTCCTTCCAAAGGTGATTTTCAAGATCATATTGTAACAGTGTCATGTGTTTCTGATAGCATCAGCATGGCCTCACAGGTTTGGTATGTGGATCTTGTTTGGATGTCCAGTTGCCATCATTGTCTGCTTCTCTTTGGCCAGCCCTCTTGTTTTAGGGGATATTTTTCCATCGGGATCTCAAATTACTAATTTGGGGAAATGGAAATTGATTAGTGTTTAGTCATAGAAGTTTGTCTGACTCAGTTTTTATCGATATGTTGCAGGCTTATAAGTCTGTTTCAAGGAACATGTATTATCAGGTTTTAAAAACCTATATTTTATAGTGTTATTCTCATAAATTCTCTTGGTATTCTTTTAGAATTCCTAGGATTTTACAGTTTTTCAGGATGATTTGGATAAGTTTGTAAATTTTAACTTCATGATATTCACTGTTTCTTTCATGTAATTAGCAAGAGTCCATGAGCTAGTGACGTATGGGATATACATTCCTACCAGGAGGGGCAAAGTTTCCCAAACCTTAAAATGCCTATAAATACACCCCTCACCACACCCACAAATCAGTTTTACAAACTTTGCCTCCCATGGAGGTGGTGAAGTAAGTTTGTGCTAGATTCTACGTTGATATGCGCTCCGCAGCAGGTTGGAGCCCGGTTTTCCTCTCAGCGTGCAGTGAATGTCAGAGGGATGTGAAGAGAGTATTGCCTATGTGAATGCAATGATCTCCTTCTACGGGGTCTATTTCATAGGTTCTCTGTTATCGGTCGTAGAGATTCATCTCTTACCTCCCTTTTCAGATCGACGATATACTCTTAAATATACCATTACCTCTACTGATTCTCGTTTCAGTACTGGTTTGGCTTTCTACTACATGTAGATGAGTGTCCTGGGGTAAGTAAGTCTTATTTTTTGTGACACTCTAAGCTATGGTTGGGCACTTTTATATAAAGTTCTAAATATATGTGTTTAAACATTTATTTGCCTTGATTCAGGATGTTCAACGTTCCTTATTTTCAGACAGTCAGTTTCATATTTGGGATAATGCATATGAATAAATCAATTTTTTCTTACCTTAAAAATTTGACTTTTTTCCTGTGGGCTGTTAGGCTCGCGGGGGCTGAAAATGCTTCATTTTATTGCATCATTCTTGGCACGTACTTTCTTGGCGCAAAAATTTTCTTGTCATTTCCGGTGTCATACGTGTCGCCGGAAGTTGCGTCATTTTTTTGACGTTTTTGCGCCAAAAAATGTCGGCGTTACCGGAAAAAAAATTTGAGCGTCATTGTTGTCTCCACAATATTTAAGTCTCATTATTTATTGCTTCTGGTTGCTAGAAGCTTGTTCATTGGCATTTTTCCTTCCCATTCCTGAAACTGTCATTTAAGGAATTTGATCAATTTTGCTTTAAATGTTGTTTTTACTATTACATATTGCAAGATGTCTCAGATTGTCCCTGAATCAGAAGCCACTTCTGGAAAAACGCTTAACTGAGTTTCAGTTCTACCAAAGCTAAGTTCATTTATTTTAAATGTTATAAATGTTTATCTTTAGCTATGGTTTGTAATAAGTTATTATGTTATACTTTTACATGCGGAATCCATTAGTATTTATGCTTTATATATTTCCATTCTTACAAGAAATATTTAGAAGATTTATAAGAAATATTTTTCTGATTCTATTTTAAAGGCTTTGTCTGACTTCGTGCCTTCTAATAAAATTTTTAGGTCTTTTTCACTTCTTTTTTAATTACTGAAGTTTCAAATGACCAGCAACATACTGATTTATCCTTCTCTGATGATGTTTTTTTCTCTTTCAGAAATTTTCTTCATCAGATATTGACACTAACAAATCTACTTTTCTCCAACATAGGTGTGTCCGGTCCACGGCGTCATCCTTACTTGTGGGATATTCTCTTCCCCAACAGGAAATGGCAAAGAGCCCAGCAAAGCTGGTCACATGATCCCTCCTAGGCTCCGCCTACCCCAGTCATTCTCTTTGCCGTT
Source organism: Bombina bombina (assembly GCF_027579735.1). Lineage (NCBI taxonomy): Eukaryota > Metazoa > Chordata > Amphibia > Anura > Bombinatoridae > Bombina > Bombina bombina. The sequence continues at coordinate 635,785,864 of NC_069502.1, forward strand.
GTACAGGCAACATCTCCACGGAGATGGCTTTTCTGCTATCCACATCCCAGGAGTGGAAAATTGGGAAGCGGATTTTCTGAGTCGTCAGACATTGCATCCGGGGGAGTGGGAACTCCATCCGGAAATCTTTGCCCAAGTCACTCAGCTGTGGGGCATTCCAGACATGGATCTGATGGCCTCTCGTCAGAACTTCAAAGTTCCTTGCTACGGGTCCAGATCCAGGGATCCCAAGGCGGCTCTAGTGGATGCATTAGTAGCACCTTGGACCTTCAAACTAGCTTATGTGTTCCCGCCGTTTCCTCTCATCCCCAGGCTGGTAGCCAGGATCAATCAGGAGAGGGCGTCGGTGATCTTGATAGCTCCTGCGTGGCCACGCAGGACTTGGTACGCAGATCTGGTGAATATGTCATCGGCTCCTCCTTGGAAGCTACCTTTGAGACGAGACCTTCTTGTTCAGGGTCCGTTCGAACATCCGAATCTGGTTTCACTCCAGCTGACTGCTTGGAGATTGAACGCTTGATCTTATCGAAGCGAGGATTCTCAGATTCTGTTATCGATACTCTTGTTCAGGCCAGAAAGCCTGTAACTAGAAAGATTTACCACAAAATTTGGAAAAAATATATCTGTTGGTGTGAATCTAAAGGATTCCCTTGGGACAAGGTTAAGATTCCTAGGATTCTATCCTTCCTTCAAGAAGGATTGGAAAAAGGATTATCTGCAAGTTCCCTGAAGGGACAGATTTCTGCCTTGTCTGTGTTACTTCACAAAAAGCTGGCCGCTGTGCCAGATGTTCAAGCCTTTGTTCAGGCTCTGGTTAGAATTAAGCCTGTTTACAAACCTTTGACTCCTCCTTGGAGTCTCAATTTAGTTCTTTCAGTTCTTCAGGGGGTTCCGTTTGAACCCTTGCATTCCGTTGATATTAAGTTATTATCTTGGAAAGTTTTGTTTTTAGTTGCAATTTCTTCTGCTAGAAGAGTTTCAGAATTATCTGCTCTGCAGTGTTCTCCTCCTTATCTGGTGTTCCATGCAGATAAGGTGGTTTTACGTACTAAACCTGGTTTTCTTCCAAAAGTTGTTTCTAACAAAAACATTAACCAGGAGATTATCGTACCTTCTCTGTGTCCGAAACCAGTTTCAAAGAAGGAACGTTTGTTACACAATTTGGATGTTGTTCGCGCTCTAAAATTCTATTTAGATGCTACAAAGGATTTTAGACAAACATCTTCCTTGTTTGTTGTTTATTCCGGTAAAAGGAGAGGTCAAAAAGCAACTTCTACCTCTCTCTCTTTTTGGATTAAAAGCATCATCAGATTGGCTTACGAGACTGCCGGACGGCAGCCTCCCGAAATAATCACAGCTCATTCCACTAGGGCTGTGGCTTCCACATGGGCCTTCAAGAACGAGGCTTCTGTTGATCAGATATGTAGGGCAGCGACTTGGTCTTCACTGCACACTTTTACCAAATTTTACAAGTTTGATACTTTTGCTTCTTCTGAGGCTATTTTTGGGAGAAAGGTTTTGCAAGCCGTGGTGCCTTCCATTTAGGTGACCTGATTTGCTCCCTCCCTTCATCCGTGTCCTAAAGCTTTGGTATTGGTTCCCACAAGTAAGGATGACGCCGTGGACCGGACACACCTATGTTGGAGAAAACAGAATTTATGTTTACCTGATAAATTACTTTCTCCAACGGTGTGTCCGGTCCACGGCCCGCCCTGGTTTTTTTAATCAGGTCTGATAATTTATTTTCTTTAACTACAGTCACCACGGTACCATATGGTTTCTCCTATGCAAATATTCCTCCTTAACGTCGGTCGAATGACTGGGGTAGGCGGAGCCTAGGAGGGATCATGTGACCAGCTTTGCTGGGCTCTTTGCCATTTCCTGTTGGGGAAGAGAATATCCCACAAGTAAGGATGACGCCGTGGACTGGACACACCGTTGGAGAAAGTAATTTATCAGGTAAACATAAATTCTGTTTTTTATTATTTTTCTGTTATTAAAGTACATTTGTTCTTTGTTGAAAAGGTGTTGATTATTTTGGATATTAAGGTAACTAGTTCTTTAAGACTAGCTGACACTATTTCTGCCTATTTATTTCTTCTGTGTTTTCAGAGGTTTTCTTTCCAATTCCCCATACTAGGGAATGGAATAGGCTGAGAATTTTCTTTTATTCCTTCTTCAAAGGTTTTAAACTATATTCTTTGCCAGCAGTTAAATTCAATTTGGAGTGTTCTACAATTTATTGGGGCTATCTCTAATTCTACTAATTATGCTATTGTTTCTATAGCAAAATAGTATTTATTTTCCTTTAGATAGTTGTATCTTATTTATGGAAAATTATTTAGTTTCAGGTACTTTTCTTGGTCCTGTGATTTATTTGGATATTGCAATTGCTTAATTTTCTCTGTTTACTTTAAGATCAAGTATCAGATTATGTTTTATTTTAGGATTGTTAAAGGGACAACATTTACTAGACTAGGTGCTGTTGCATTTGTCTTGTTGTTTTGCATTTATTGATTATGCAAGTCCACTGTATTGGCTGGTCCTTTAAACTGGACTATCATGCTAATAATTTCATTTGTGTCTTCATTTTATTGAATATTTTCGCTAATGAGGGTTAATCTATGTCTTTAGCTTTTTTAGCTAGAAGAATTTTGTGATTTTTTTTTTAATAAAAAAAATAAAAAATCCATATTTCTTTTGTTATAAGATAATCAATTATTTGTTTTATAATTGGATTCAATTCTTAACTGTTACTCTGGGCTTCAAGATTGAGTTCTAAGACTAAAACTTTAAGCTTATACTAGTTTGGTTGTTTTTATTAAGGAACAAATTCCTGAGTTCTTTCCCAAGTAACATGTTTATAATTGGAGTTCGAAATCAGCTCCCTAATATTGCGATGTACGTGCCGTATTCCAGCTTGGCTGGTAAGGGGCAGGTTAAGACTTCTTTGAAATTTATTTTGTCCAAATTTCTCTGATTTTATTCCAGTAAGGCTAACACTTTCTTTAACTGTGTTTCTGTCCTATATATTTTGGGTACTGTTGAAGCATGGCTGGGCACCCATGGGGTTCAAGCGCTGCTCAGACCTGGAATCTTCTGGGGTTTTTCTTCCAGTTCCTTTTGAGGAACCGGGTTTTGGAGTTTTATTCAAACTATTTTGCCTTTTTATGGTCATTGATAGCATTATTTGTTTTCATTATATACAATAAATGCATATTTTCATTTTTCTGTTTTCATTCAGATTATTTTCTGAGGATGCGGAATCTCATATGATTCACTTGCTCTTCAGGACATAGTTAGAGGATCTTTTTTTCTAAAGCTCTTGATTCCTCACACAAGGGTCACCTTTTTTAGGTTTCCAGATTTGTTTTTGTCACTGTCCTTGTCTCTATCAGACAAGGGATAATTTTATTGGGTTCCGTCTATCGGTACCTTTAGTCTCTATTATTTCCTTCAGTTGCTACATATGCATAGAAGTTTTTAGGTCTTATGGCCACAGCATTGGATTCAATTCCCTTTGCTCATTTTCACTAGAAAGAACCTTTCCAGTCTTTTATAAGTGTTGTTTCTTCAAGAACATGGTTGGAGGATCAATTTACCAAAAAGTTTGTTTGATTCCTCAGACAAGGGTAACCTTTTTAGGTTTCCTGATAGATTCAGTGTCCTTGACTCTGTCTCTGACGGACAAGAGACGTCTGAAATTGGTTTCAGCTTGTCGAAACCTTCAGTCTCAATCTTTCCCTTCTGTAGCCTTATGCATGGAAATTCTAGGTCTTATGACTGCTGCATTGGACGCGATCCCCTTTGCTCGTTTTCACATGCGACCTCTTCAGCTCTGTATGCTGAACCAGTGGTGCAGGGATTATACAAAGATATCTAAATTAATATCTTTAAAAACGATTGTACGACACTCTCTGACGTGGTGGACAGACCACCATCGTTTAGTTCAGGGGGCTTCTTTTGTTCTTCCTACCTGGACTGTGATTTCAACAGATGCAAGTCTGACAGGTTGGGGAGCTGTTTGGGGGTCTCGGACAGCACAAGCGGTTTGGGATTCTCAGGAGGTGAGATTACCAATCAACATTTTGGAACTCCGTGCAATTTTCAGAGCTCTTCAGTCATGGCCTCTTCTAAAGAGAGAATCGTTCATTTGTTTTCAGACGGACAATGTCACAAACGTGGCATATGTCAATCATCAAGGAGGGACTCACAGTCCTCGGGCTATGAAAGAAGTATCTCGAATACTGGTATGGACGGAATCCAGCTCCTGTCTAATTTCTGCGATTCATATCCCAGGTATAGACAGTTGGGAAGCGGATTATCTCAGTCGCCAAACGTTGCATCCGGCGAATGGTCTCTTCACCCAGAGGTATTTCTTCAGATTGTTCAAATGTGGGGACTTCCAGAAATAGATCTGATGGCTTCTCATCTAAACAAGAAGCTTCCCAGGTATCTGTCCAGATCCAGGGATCCTCAAGCGGAGGCAGTGGATGCATTGTCACTTCCTTGGAAGTATCATCCTGCCTATATCTTTCCGCCTCTAGTTCTTCTTCCAAGAGTGATTTCCAAGATTCTAAAGGAATGCTCGTTTGTTCTGCTGGTGGCTCCAGCATGGCCTCACAGGTTTTGGTATGCAGATTTTGTCCGGATGGCCACTTGCCAACCGTGGACTCTTCCGTTAAGACCAGACCTTCTATCGCAAGGTCCTTTTTTCCATCAGGATCTCAAATCCTTAAATTTGAAGGTATGGAGATTGAACGCTTGATTCTCAGTCATAGAGGTTTCTCTGACTCTGTGATTAATACTATGTTACAGGCTCGTAAAACTATCTAGGAAGATATATTATCGAGTCTGGAAGATTTACATTTCTTGGTGTTTTTCTCATCTTTTTTCTTGGCATTCTTTTAGAATTCCTAGAATTTTACAGTTTCTTCAGGATGGTTTGGATAAAGGTTTGTCTGCAAGTTCCTTGAAAGGACAAATCTCTGCTCTTTCTGTTCTTTTTCACAGAAAGATTGCTAGTCTTCCTGATATTCATTGTTTTGTACAAGCTTTGGCTCGTATAAAACCTGTTATTAAGTCAATTTCTCCTCCTTGGAGTTTGAATTTGGTTCTGGGGGCTCTTCAAGCTCCTCCGTTTGAACCTATGCATTCGCTGGACATTAAATTACTTTCTTGGAAAGTTTTGTTTCTTTTGGCCATCTCTTCTGCTAGAAGAGTTTCTGAATTATCTGCTCTTTCTTGTGAGTCTCCTTTTCTGATTTTTCATCAGGATAAGGCGGTGTTGCGAACTTCTTTTAAATTTTTACCTAAGGTTGTGAATTCTAATAACATTAGTAGAGAAATTGTGGTTCCTTCATTGTGTCCTAATCCTAAGAATTCTAAGGAAAAGTCGTTGCATTCTTTGGATGTAGTTAGAGCTTTGAAATATTATGTTGAAGCTACTAAGGATTTCCGAAAGACTTCTAGTCTATTTGTTATCTTTTCCGGTTCTAGGAAAGGTCAGAAGGCTTCTGCCATTTCTTTGGCATCTTGGTTAAAATCTTTGATTCATCATGCTTATGTCGAGTCTGGTAAATCTCCGCCTCAAAGGATTACAGCTCATTCTACTAGGTCAGTTTCTACTTCCTGGGCGTTTAGGAATGAAGCTTCAGTTGATCAGATTTGCAAAGCAGCCACTTGGTCTTCTTTGCATACTTTTACTAAATTCTACCATTTTGATGTGTTTTCTTCTTCTGAAGCAGTTTTTGGTAGAAAAGTACTTCAGGCAGCTGTTTCAGTTTGATTCTTCTGCTTATAATTTCAGTTTTTTTCATTATAAGATTTAAACTTTGTTTTGGGTGTGGATTTTTTTCAGCGGAATTGGCTGTCTTTATTTTATCCCTCCCTCTCTAGTGACTCTTGCGTGGAATATCCACATCTTGGGTATTCATTATCCCATACGTCACTAGCTCATGGACTCTTGCTAATTACATGAAAGAAAACATAATTTATGTAAGAACTTACCTGATAAATTCAATTCTTTCATATTAGCAAGAGTCCATGAGGCCCACCCTTTTTTGTGGTGGTTATGATTTTTTTGTATAAAGCACAATTATTCCAATTCCTTATTTTTTATGCTTTCGCACTTTTTTCTTATCACCCCACTTTCGCACTTTTTTCTTATCACCCCACTATACGTTAAACTGATTTGTGGGTGTGGTGAGGGGTGTATTTATAGGCATTTTAAGGTTTGGGAAACTTTGCCCCTCCTGGTAGGAATGTATATCCCATACGTCACTAGCTCATGGACTCTTGCTAATATGAAAGAAATGAATTTATCAGGTAAGTTCTTACCTAAATTATGTTTTTGTTCAGGCTTTGGTTGGTATCAAGCCTGTTCATTTATTAATTTCTCCTTTTTGGAGTCTTATTTGTTTTAAAGATTTTGCAGGCTCTTTTCTTTTGAGCCTATATTTTCTTTGGAGATTATCTACTTTCTTGGAAAGCGTTTTCTTTTGACTATCTCTTCTGCTACAAGAATTTCTAATTTATCAGCTCTCTTGTGTCTCCTTATCTGATTTTTTTTTCCCATCTACATAAGTTGTTTTGTGGACTTTTTTCCTCAGGTTGTGAATTTGAACAACATTAGTATAGAATTTGTTGTCCCTTCTTTGTGTCCTAATCCTAAAGAATTCTTTGAGAGTTCTTTACATCCTTTGGATGTGGTAAGAACTTTATAATTGTATATCAAGGTTATTAGGATTTCAGAAGACTTCTAGTCTACCTGCTGTTTTTCTTTTCTTTTTTTTTTAAATACTTTTCAACAGGTTTTTGAGACCATTTTATACTTAAGGTCAACAACTAAAGGCACATGGTAAAGTCCTTAAATGGCCATTTTGTCATATTTGCAAACATTCCAAGACAATTTGGAATCATTCTATTATGTTGCACATGAGCAAGGCACTCTGAAATGGCCACAGACTATATTTTAGTGGTGTATTTGTATATCTGGTGGTCTAGATTCATTAAAACTCTATTCAACACTATAGCATAGTCTGTCCTAAATGGCATGAATTTACATATGTATACCTATTTAATTTGTAATATCCTATAAAACTAACGTGATCTGCAGAAAGTAAACGGAACTTATGACTGCAGTGTCTAGAAATTGTATGTACCAGTAACGTTTTGTAAATGTTTGTTTCTAATTCACACTCGTATTGACGTGATTGTCAGTTTTAGTACTGCTGTCTTCACAAACGGGATGTTAATATGAACTTTGTCTTCATGACCAGGATTTCACTGCTTGCCATTATTGCAATGGAGGAAATTACATTACTTAGCGATATCACAATTTACAATGTGAGAACTGTTAAAATCCTGTTCTAGAAGATATCAGTTATGGCTACTTTCTTTTAACAGAAACTCATTTATTTCATTGTTCTTCTTGATTTTTGATGTAAATCTTGCCAAACTGAAAAACAGTGCTTTCTCAATCAATAATGGGAAATTAATTAATTTTTTTTTAAATAAGTGTCAATATAATCATTGAACAAACGTGCCCAGTGTACCGATCGTGTCCATATACAAAGGACATTGACATTGTTTACCAGTTATCAGGATGAATTTGGATTACAATAGGTTAATCTTATACATGTAAAATTATGATTTTTCGCTTGCACATCATCCAAAGGTTAATTCAAAACAACTGTAATGTAACCATAAGAGGTGTGAAATTGCCATTTTATATGTCAGTTTTGGTTGCATTCCCAGTTTCTTTTCTTTTTTTTTTTTATTGAGTTTACTTTCAAGGCATAGAAACATAATACGAGAAGTAGAAAACAATATAGGATCAGTTCAACATTAAAGTAAACTTCGTTGTACATCACAGGTGGTAAATATAGTAATTGGTAATAGAATCGACTGCCTTTCAAAATGTAAACCTTCTAATGCAACATAGGAGATCACTCTTGGGCTTCAAAAACATGGAGCAATTATATAAATAGAAGGTGACTAAGTAAACTCTTATTAGTTGTCTATATAGTATAGGTAGTAAACTCTTAAATAATAAAATTTGTCCTCACCGATTTTTCACAACAAAAGAACATCTATCGTGCCCCACATCAACTGCAATATATCTTATACTATGTAAATACATCTAAGAATTCAAAGCTGACATGGCATCAAATACTGTTTATAGATAATAGGTAATAAAGAGAATAACCCATATAAGGTCCCATCATGTCATAAGTAAACATATACTAAACAAGCTTAAGTATAGAAGGATAGTGCACATGTCCAGAGTTATCACGTCTTTGAAAATTATTACTGTAGTGACAATGTAACATAGGGTATTACTTGTCTCAGTAGTGCTATCTCTAGGAGCCAGCAACACACAATTTGCAATGATTATCTGTCCTTAAGCATCTATATGTAGCCTTAGTAGCTGCAAGGAGTGGAAACTCACCTATCCATACAATTAACCCGGTGTAAATTGGGGCAAGCTATTAATTTAATATAATCCCATGTCCTCGCCACTTTAGCCGCTAGTGGCAAGAACTGGAGACCAGAGAGAATTCCTACCCAATGGTTTAGTTGAAAGTGGATTTCCTCTTTAGATTATGCCCAAGCAGGTTGAAGGTGGTTAGCTTCATAATAATAAAGAGCCAGGGACAGAAATTAATGCGACAGGTTTGTCATGGGCTAATGTGGTATTGCACAATAGAGTATCTAATTTAAATATCTTTTGCCATATAACTCACCCTGAGAGCTTGTGGGGGCTTGTAGACTATATACTAAGTTAATTATATAGAAAAAGTAAGGAGACTTAAGAATAGGTACAAACATATGGACCTATATTAATATGGATATAGGAAGAGATGTACTAAGTATAACAACGCCAGGGTACCTGTTGTGTTTAAGGCATGAGATTATATTGAAAAAAATGTGTTGAAGCTTGCAATCATCTCTATAATCTGTAAATTGGAGCCTTTAATCTAAATGTGGGTACAAAGAGGAAGATTCCCACACTGCTAGGTAATGATATCCGGTCAATGACCATCATTAATTCTTATGACATCAGTGTGTTGCTCAAACTTTATGCTAACCCACCTTCATGTGTTAACAGAGGTGTGGAGGCCTGGCGTACAATCATACTGTAAGTAAACACTAACTAAAACAATAATAGGTGCATCTGTATCAGCAGAATTCAGCAAAATAGTGAGCCCACATTGAAACAGATATGGTATATGGAACCACTGGATACAGAGGCAACAAATAAAAAGTATAGAATTACAGAAAAACATATGTTAACATACTGACAGTGATAAAGTAGAAGGTGCCAGTAACATTCCACAGTGTGCACTGAAGCGAAAATATATAACTTGTAGCATTGAAACGCATACATTTATGTAGAGAACTCAAAATACTAGAGTTGGAACCAGTATAATCATTTAGTTCACATACAAGTGTGATATATAGATAGACAACCGGAGATCACAAAGATAGTTCCTTAAACATCCCTCTGTCCAAGTGACATCTTGTCAAAGTTCTCCTTAGTAATCCCACTCGCTAAGAATAGTTAACCAACTCCTATTTTATTTAAGGTCGTTCTCACCAAGGCACTTTCAGAAGTATTGTCATGAGGCACCGTCTCGGGATTATACTTGCTGTTAAACGTGCAATCCGTGGCCTGCAACGGACTGCCTGATATCCAATTGACTGCGTTCGACTGTGATATATGCAAAGCTGTCAGGTGAGGAAGAGAGTTCATTGATTTAATCTTTGCTGGAAATTCTTCCCTCAATGTGGGCGCGTCAATCTCACTTTTTACCCTCAGGAATGTTACTGTAGTGGGTGCTCTTGTGTAAATAGCCGGTCTGGCTAGGGATGTCAACTGCGTGATAGGGTTTTGCGGCATAGTTACCACAGGCTCCAGGAACAGTTTGCATGTCTCCTTTATTTGTATCGCCTTACCACTTTGCGATGCTGTGGGGTGTCCACCAGGTAGTAGTCATTCCTTGGCTTATGTTGGCAGCATAGGGGGTCTCTCGCCCCCAAACAAAGCACACTCCAGCTTGTAAAAGTGAGACTGTAGTAGGTGCCTCATCTTTCTCCCATGTGAAAGACCATTCTATGTCTTAATCGGTGAGGGTGGTAAGTTTATATGCTGTAAGTTGTAGCACTTTGAGTGCTGCGTAACGACAGGGCCAAAGGCGCCCTGCCTGGGGGTATAATGTAGGCTGAGTTCTTGTAACGGCTCCAGGTGCTGATGCCAGCAGCAATTCTTGTAAAACTAAGCACAATAGATGCAAAGTGCAAGACAACTCTAATAAAATATTAAACAGATTAATTTGCTGCAATGTGAATTTCTGTATTTTTCAGAGAAAAGTTGTAGCAGCATGCAGCTATGTGACTAATCATGGCCGCTGCCTGAAAGTTCCCCCTATCTGCTGTTTTTCTGGTTCCAGAAAAGGTTAGGAAGCCTCTACCATTTCTTTCTCATCCTGATTAAAGCTTTTGTTTTTCAAGGCTTATTTCGAGGCAGGGCAGGCTCCGCCTCAGAGTTTTACAGCTCATTCTACTGAGCTCAGTCGCCTCTTCTTGGGCTTTTTCAGAATGAAGCTTAGGTTGATCAATTTTACAAATCAGTAATTTGGTCTTCTTTGCATACTTTTATTGTTTTGACCATCTTGATGAATTTTGCTTCTTCTGAAGCAGTTTTTTGTTGAAAAAAGTGCTTCCGGCAGCTGTTTCAGTTTGATTCTACTGCTTTTGATTTAAGTTTTTTGAGAAAAACTTAATTATGGTGTGGATTTAATTTCTCAGTGGAAATAGCTGTTATTTTATCCCTCCCTCTCTAGTGACTCTTCTGTGGACTTCCACATCTTGGGTATCTCTATCCCATACGTCAATAGCTCATGGACTCTTGCCAATTATATGAAAGAAAACATAATTTTTGTAAGAACTTACCTGATAAATTAATTTCTTTCATATTGGCAAGAGTCCATGAGACCCACCCTTTTTATGGTGGTTATGATTTTTTGTATAAAAGCACAATTATTTTCCAGTTCCTCTTTTTGTATGCTTTTCTACTCCTTATTTTATCACCCCACTACTTGACTATTCATTAAACTGAATTGTGGGTATGGTGAAGGGTGTATTTATAGGCATTTTGAGGTTTGTGAAACTTTGCCCCTCCTGGTAGGATTGTATATCCCATACGTCACTAGCTCATGGACTCTTGCCAATATGAAAGAAATTATCAGGTAAGTTTTGACATAAATTATATTTTTAAAGATTTTCCAACCTATTTGTTATGGGTGCAATGTGCTACCTTAAGTGGACATTATGCTCACACTTGTTCCATCATCTATATAAGGGAGGGGCCGTTAAAGGGACAGTCTAGTCAAAATTAAACTTTCATGATTCAGATAGAGCATGTAATTTTGAGTAACTTTCCAATTTACTTTTATCATCAAATTTGCTTTGCTCTCTCTGTTTTCTTTGCGGAAAGCTAAACCTAGGTGGGCTTGTATGCTAATTTCTAAGCCATTTATCTGCCTCTTAGTGCATTATGACAGTTTTTAACAGTTAAACACTGCTAGTTCATGTGTGTCATATAGATTACATTGTGCTCACTCCTGTAAAGTTATTTAAGAGTCAGCACTGACTGGATAAAATGCATGTCTGTCAAAAGAACTGAGATAAGGGGGCACTCTGCAGAGGCTTAGAAGTCAGGTAATAACAGAGGTAAAAAGTATATTTATATAACAGTGTTGGTTATGCAAAAACATTCCTTTTATTTTTTTTTATGCAACAGAGAACATTTTTAGCATTGTATCCCTTTAAACATCAGCAGGTTCAGTAAGCTATACAATTTCTGCAATGGGCTAAACCATTTTCAAACCCCAGTGTTAAGCTAGGTTTGAGCTTTTTTGCTACGTACATTTAAGCACTGTTGTAAGTCAAACCCAACAGATTCAGAATATACCATTATTCTATTTATTTGTCATGGCATTTGAGATAGCTGCATCAAAGACGGAGGGGGGGTATTATTTTTTTAAGATTGTTGTAAATAATAAAAATGGCCAGGTGACCATTGCGGTTTCTTTGATCACCTTATTAAATTGTCTCCAAGGCTATCCACATTTGAAATGGGGACCCATACGGGTGGAGTTTATTATAGATTAGAAAGACCCCTTTAGGCAGTACAGAAATAAAAGCAATTTTTTCTTACAAGATGGTTCACTGTTGACACAGTGATCACCTGGCTATGCCACACAAAATGTTATATATTTGGGACTTGTCTACTAAAAACGAAACTGTGATCAGTGGTTCCCCTTTATGACGAGGTTGGGTCATCATGGGCTCACAGACAACAGGTTTGCATGACGACCTATTGTGGTCATACACAGGCAAGAGATTAAGATGTTTTCAAGAAGGGATAGCAAGTCTAGCAGTCTTCACGGATGGCAGTACATTATTTTTGTTTGGGCTCAGAAATATGTGGACAATTGAACAGTAATTCATTGGTGTGAATATTTAAACTATGAAGCATTTAAGCTGAGCACAGTACCAATCTGACAGAATGGCAAATTCACAGGAGAATCATATACAATATAATAGAAAAGTGATGTATCCAGAAATGAAGAATAATCGTGTACTTAATTCCTTCAGCTGCTTTTGCTTTCCTTATTATTTTGGAGTGGAATATTTCTGTGACTTAAAGGGATGTGAAACCCACACTTTCAAGATTCATCTTAAGAATTCAGTTTACTTCTATTATGAAATTTGCTTCATTCTCATGTTATTCTTTGTTGAATAGATATATAGCTAGGGAGTGTGCATATGTCTGGAGCACTATATTGCAGGAGATACTGCTGCCATCTAGTGTTCTCGCTAATGTATAATTTTGTTGCAGAACTGCTACATATAGTGCTGCAGACAGGTGCACTCTCCTAAGCTTACTTAAGAAACACAACAAATTTGATAAAAGCAGTAAATTAGAAAGTTGTTTTAAATTGTACGAGTCATGAAAGAAAATGTAGGTCTTTAAGTCCCTTTAAAACTGATCTATTGTAGTTGTGGTACCAGTTGTTTGCAACTGGCAATAATCCTATCTTTGGTTATTCTAGTTTTGCCTGCAATTGTCAACGATCAATTTTTCAACCCAGTGGATCTACTAATTCAGCTTGATGTAGAGGCTGTGTTGTATTTCCCGCTTGTATGGTGCAACATAATGCTTCTATATGCTGTTAAGTTATGCCATCTCTTGCAGTACCTACTTAATGTTTGTAGCAAGGCTTAAAGGTACATTTCAGCCAAAATTGGAATCCACAAAGTGTATTTAAATATGCACCGTGCACCAGCATTTTAAACACAGCACTTGGTGAGAGAGCCTAAGGTGATTGTACCATCTGGTAATATCTAAATGTGTTAATTGCTGACATCATACAAGCCCCACTGGCACTTAGTGCAACTGCAATATTTAAAATGCTGGTGCACTGAAAATATCTAGCTATGCTGCACATGCACATATAGAGAAAAATGTTAACATTAAAGGGACAATCTAGTCCAAAATAAACTTTCATGATTCAGATAGGGCATGTAATTTTAAACAATTTTCCAATTTACTTTTATCACCAAATTTGCTTTGTTCTTTTGGTATTCTTAGTTGAAAGCTTAACCTAGGAGGGTCATATGCTAATTTCTTAGACCTAAAAGGCCACCTCTTTTCAGAATGCATTTTAACAGTTTTTCACCACTAGAGGGTGTTCATGTTTTTCATATAGATAAAACTGTGCTCATGCACGTGAAGTTATCTGGGAGCAGGCACTGATTGGCTAAACTGCAAGTCTGTCAAAAGAACTGAAACAAAGGGGCAGTTTGCTGAGGCTTAGATACAAGATAATCACAGAGGTTAAAAGTATATTAATATAACTGTGTTAGTTATGCAAAACTGGGGAATGGGTAACAAAGGGATTATCTATCTTTTAAAACAATAATAATTCTGGTGTAGACTGTCCCTTTAAAACAGTGATTACTTTTACTAGAAGCATTTTTGCTAATGCATGTATATTGCAAAAATGTTTCTATTCAACAATGTAATTCATCTATGTGCATTTACATTATGACCGGAATGTCCCTTTAAGTTCTAGTACTTTAAAACTACATGCCATTTTGGCCACTATCGAAATTAAATTTGCACAAGTCCCATGGTTCATGCCATTTCTTCAAGGATTGTCTGACCTTTTAACCACTTAAGTGCAGTTCAAGATTTGTTACCCTTGGTTGTTTCAAACTTGTTTGCATGAAAGGATATTTTCTTTCTTTTTCTACACAAGTAGACCTTGAATGGTAAAGCATTGTATAGACTGGATGTTGTCTGATACTTATACTATTATGTCAACAGAACAAAAAATGATGTGAAAAAACAAATTGTGTTGGGACTCCTCATCAGGGCCGCCACTAGAAATTTTGGGGCCCCTGACTTAACCATTGATCAGGGCCCCCCGCCCCCTCCTTTGACATGTGCAATTTTTGACCAAGTGACTAAAACGTATATGCCCTTTATTCTTAAGTGTCTATTTAAACTTGGAAATGTTGTAAAGGTAGTAACATACACTGACACACACACACTCACACATAAGGATTCACATATAGACACTCTAGCAAACACGCAAAGAAACTCAGACACAGACACCCAAACAAACACTTAGCACTTGTTTACATTGACCTGACAAGTAATGAGGTAAACTACAGTTTTGTAAAAAAAAAAAGAAAAGGAGATTTAGAAAACAAAATATGAAGCTCTGATTATCTTTTTGTAAAGGAAAATGCCAACTAAATGATGACATCAGCATGCAGTAGCTGAAATGAAGGGCCCTGAACTGCCTAAACAATAATTTAAAGGTTAAATGGTAGATTGGGAAGGTCTCATTAGTCTCAAAGTCTGTAAAAAGATGTGAATAATCAGTAGTAAGGTCAAAATGTCCTAAAAAGGAACAGACAATGGACACACACAAACTCAAACTTGCACATACACCCAAGGAAACACCAACAGAGACAGCCTCAGAAAACACACAAAGACATACACAGACACCCATAGAAAACACAGAAAGACATACATACACACCCTCACTGAGACATCCACAGAAAATACACACCCTCACAGAGACATCCACAGAAAACACAGACATATACACCCACCCTAACAGAGGCATCCAGAGAAAATACACAAAGACAAACACACACACACCCTCACAGAGACACCCATAGAAAAAGCTCAGACATATGCACACACCCTCAGAGACATCCACAGAAAATGCACAAAGACATACACACCCACCCTCACAGAGATACCAACAGAAAAAAAATACATACACACTCATAGAGACACAAACCAAACCACAAAGACATAAATACAGACACCCACAGAAACACTCACAGGAGGAAACATTTATGTACCTTGCATCCCCTAAATCAACAGTGTGTGACATGCATGATAAAACAAAATGCAGAAATTAAGAGATCACTTTTTAAAGAATCATATTTGTAAATGTGCAAACAAAAATAATTCTGTGAATTCAAAATTGTACATTAATGATCTGGGTAGATGGCTAGATGAAGAAAAGTACTTTTAAAAGGTTGATATATGTTTGTTTGATATTTTCCCCAACCAAGAGCACCACTTCAAATATAGTGTACAGATGTTCCCATCTGTCAGCTGTACTTGTGGATTTTGAAAATGCTGTACTCTATATGGTCTTGGTGGAACCATAAGCTGTGGTACTCATACCATTAGAGCTGGTTAAATGCATGATTTAAGCTTGTTGGTATGCATTTCAAAATTAAGTCAGCTGTAGAGTAAACTGAACAGTTTTAAGTTAACCTGTCTCATTTCCAACACTGAGCAATCTTAGTCTGAGTGTATAACATGTTATGCAGATGTAAAAATCTTAGATAAAATGCCTCCTTGTATCTGTAAAGTCCTTGCATAAAGGGGCAGTAAACTGGAATGTAATATATATCATTTGTGTATTGAGTAGGAAACATTTCTGCATGGTTTTAAATATAGAATTTCTACAGCATTGTCAAATAATCATAAATACACTGCTGCTAAAAAAAAATATTTGATAAGTAAGTCCTACCTCCTCTGCAAATGAAAGTTATCAGCCGCCTGACTCAGGCACACACTCTACAAAGTGCCAAGTCTGTCTAACACTGTGCATAGTGGTTTAGTGCACAATCAGAAATCCTCTCAAATGCTAATACTTTACTCCTTGTAATAATATTTCCCATGCTCAATTAGCACTCTGCTGTAGTACCCACTGGTGGCTGCCAAAATTTAAAAAATATTTTTCACCCCCTGATGGCGGCCCTGCTCCTCATATTAGAAGTATGGTTAGCCAAAATACCCAGAAATGAAAGGACAGTAAAGTCAGAATTATAAATATGTCATTATTCAGACAGAGCAAACCATTTTAAACAACTTTCCAATGTACTTATATTGGCTTCATTCTCTTGTTATCCTTTGTTGAAGGGTTTATCTAGGTAAGTTCAGAGCAACTGATGAACATTTACTAGGGAAGTATAGAGTCTCTAAGGGAAGCCACCTTTTTATTTGGCACAGGGAGAAGTGTTCACATTCTGTCTATTCCCCCTAGATAGCCTAGGTGAGGTATCCCCTGGTAAGTTATGAGATACAGAACGTTCTGTATTTTGGATTTAATTTCTCATTTATTTTAAAATTAGGATTGGTAATATGTAAAGATTTGTTTAAATCATTCTAAAACTTCTTAGTAGCATTTTCAGATAAGTAATTTCACATATGCTATTCTCCATATTCTTAATATACTCTATTTAAGATGTTTCTTTATGTAGAACAAGTAGTCACTTTATTGAATAGAGGCAAAGTGTGTCCTCCTTAACCTAAAATTGCTAGAATAACTTTCTGTACAGGAATTTACATCGCTTCTGTTTCTATAGAATGTTCTTGCATAGAAGTCATTTAATAATGTGATTTGCATGTTTCATTATTTTGACACAGATGTGGTGGGTTGGTTTGCCAGCTTTGACCAAGCTTTCATATGTTGCATGATACAAACTGCTCTCTATTCTGGCTATGCCTTGATGTTATCTGATGCTTTTATTTATTTCATGCAGAAGTGTGCATATATATATAATATATATTTATTTATACACATGCAGTCAATGTGTTTGTATAAATGTACATCTTTTCAATTTATTATGCAGTTGTGTTGATTCATCTCTTTAATCTGAATAATTTTGCGTCTAAATATCATGGGTTTCACTGCCAATTGATTCTTCTGATAGATCATGTTTACTAAAACATATCAATATAAAAAAAAATAATTGGCCTGTTTATTTTTTTCAGTAGAAAAATATTGAATTGTGATGCACCTTGCAATGATCATTCTTTAAACTATTTCAGGGAGCATATATGTTTAATTTTGTGAATTAACAGAATGGAACAGATTGAAGTGCAACCCATGTGTTTATTCTGCTTGGAACTTTTTCCTTTCTGGTTATGCTGACTTGTGTCTCCTCTGTCTGTTCAGCAGTGGGAGACATTTAGCGAACGCTCTTCAAGCTCACAAACTCTGACCCAATTTGATTCTAACATTGCACCAGCTGATCCTGTAAGTCAATCACTTAGCTTGCTTGTTTGAATTAATAATTGTATTAACACTGTCTCTTTACATTATGTTTGCTTTTATTGTATTTATTTTGTGCATGATTTAGTGGTAATAATTACTATGTTCATTAATATCTTTTGAGGCAAATGGAAGAGAGTGAATGTGTTTAAATTACTATTAAGTCAATTTTATAGTCATAAAAACTTAATTATGCAAGCAAAGTGTATTACAGTATATTGGATTGCTGTATCCATATAGACTGTAACTCATAAATATTTAATTAACACAAAAAACTTTCCCTATTATACTTTATTTATAAAGCACCAACATATTCTGCAGCGCAGACAACATTTGACAAAGAAATACATGAGGTATTTAGGGCCCTGTTCCCATGGGAACTTACAATCTAGGAGATGTCTAGTGTCTATCTTTTTTTATCTTTTACATTTGATAGAAAAGTAGTGTGCCTACAGCCACAGTATCTATAAATAATCCTGAAATAAAACGCATTCGGCCATTGCTAAGTTAACTTTTTATTGCTAAGGGAATTCTTTGTCCTTGAAAACACATCTTAACAAACAGTGGACTCTGGTATACAAGCTATTTCTGTTGCTGTTATTGTTACAAAATAATATTTTACTAGTGTGATATGTTGTGCGGTTTCCAAAATAGAGCAGTTATTTGTTTTCCTGTTTTCCCCCCAAAGGTCACTTACTCTGGGCATTTTTGGGATCTAAATTTGATTTGGTAGGCTGAAATTTAGTATTGTCTTAAAGATTCTAAATTATTGTGATTTGTCTTGGTGTTGTGTTTTTCAATGGATAGTAGTAATCCTGAACTGGATCCTTTTTTTTTTTTGGGGGGGGGGGGTTCTCTTGCTTTTTTTTATGGGGATAAGATCATTTTTAGAACTTCCCTTAATTACAGCATTTCACGTGGAATAGTAGGGTATCTTCATTGTTTCCTCAATACAATATAACGCTAAAGACAAGCATTTTTGCATGGTTTCATGCCAGCAATTTTGCTGTTAAGCCCATTGTCTCATCATGACACATTTGTGGGGGTATCTGCCTTCATGAGCTGTTTTATTTTTGAGTAATGTATGGTCACTCTGATTTAAATATATTTAGATCTTTTTTTTCTGTCAATAATAAGATAGTAGTCAAACAAAGCCAAAGTAAGACAAAGTAATATATGCATCTGTAACAGCCAAGCATTATTATTTTAGCTGTTTATGTCTTTGACTAGGTTACTTGAATCTCATTACAAAAGTGTTGGATATTAATGAGAGAGAAAACAATTATGTAAAATGTACAGTGATTCATTGATGGACACTCCACAGAAAATGTAAATGCATGTTTAAGTTAATTTCGAAGCGTGCTTGCAAAATATTTGTTTACCAAAATGTTTAATGTTATCAGTTCTAGAATAATTATTCAAATGAATGCAACCTGCTATAGATACACTCCTAGTGCCAGTTACAATATGTTTCTGATTGCAAGCTTAATGATATGGAGGCAAATGCACTCTATGGCTTTAGCTGAAGAGGGTCAAATGCTTTTTCTTTCTTAAAATGATGGTACACAGTCCTCCATAACATATGGGATATATTTCCTGCCATTAGGAGGTCAAGAACCCATATCAGAGCTTAAAATCCCTCCCACCTCTCTCTAGTTTTGTGCTTGGCCTCGTAGGAAATGGTTTAGAATAGAGGTTGTTCCCGCTACTTGCTTATGAATTACAAATTGGGAGCTCAGACCTATCTGAGACCCAGAGTTTCTGGGGAGTGTCATTTACAAAGGAGACAGAAAAGACTCTTTGCAGCAGCTGAATGATACAGGGACACAGGAATTGTTTATGCTGTTATGTGCACAGCATTTCCCTAACGGGACTTCAGCCATAACTACCCTCAGGTGTTGCAGAGACTTGTCCCCAGCCTCCCCCTGTGGGACTCAGGTATTTTTTACTGCAATCCTCTGTAGCACTCAATATCTGCACTGGATGGACTCTACTGGATACTGCTGCAGCTGCATTGACATGCCTGGTAAGCAAGTGGAGGGGTGCTGCATAAGGTAAGTGACTTTACACAGCACACAGCCCAGAGGCTGTTTGTAGATACTCTGACACAGATACAGCATAGCCAGGGGACTCAACCTGCTCTCCTCATGACACAATTTTTTTTCTCCCTATCAGTTGCCTAACGGTTTTATCATCATTGGGAACATTATCAGGGAAGCCTCTGACCCTTTTCAGCCCTCTGGCAACTGGGGATGTTTTGAGGGCACTTTTATTATTTAGTTGTATGGCCCTTTAAGAAGACAACATTTGCTTAGTGAAATAAGCGGCTCTATAGAGGAGGCTCTGGTTAGGCTGGGGACCAATGTTTTGTCATTTACAAGGGGTTATTATGCCTGGTGTACAATTATTTAAAAAATGAACTAAAGGTTTTTTTACTATGATATGGAAACACTCTTTTTTTTCTCCTGGCAGTAGCTCCACCCCCTCATTGTTCCTGGGCTTTTTCTCTATCAATCTGGGCCCCCTCAACTGGATTTTTACTAGAATAGTTTGGGCCAGATTCTAAACTTATTTTCAGTGCCTACCAGTCCCATGAAGCGTTTAGTACCCATACAGGAGCTGCCAGGGCTCCAAGGCAAAACATGGTGTGATCTGAGATGTCATTGCAGAAAATGCAGCATGTCTGCAGAAAGAATGGGACACATAAGGTAACTGTTAGCACTTTTGCTTTGCACTGCTCCACAATAGGTGGTTCTCTTTAAACAGTGATTTGCTCTTGATGCATTGTGTATATTTTCCTTAACACTACAGCCACAGCAAAACACTGTTTGAAGTGAACAGTCAAATATGGGGTAACTCTGCGAATCAATAGCGTATTGATTGATGACTGCCTATTTTTAACTGCTCCCATATAATTTATAAAACTTTAAAACTTGCTTTATTCTCCAGTTAATCAGTATATTGCATTTGGGCTGGTGCTTTTAGTATAGCTGCCTAATTTAAAATTGTATTTAATTTCAAAATGACCTGCAGATATTTTTTGACTAAACAAATGTCATCGCAGAAAGTGGAAAAACAATTCTGCCTCTGCTCTTAAGGGCTTTATAATATATATATATATATATATATATATATATATATATATATATATATATATATATATATATATATATATATATATATATATATATATATATATATATATATATATACACATACATACAGTGTCAGTGTAGAAACCTCTACAGTCTATATATATATATATATATATATATATATATATATATATATGACTGTAGTGGTTTCTACACTGAGAATTAAAGTGCCTGAGGGACTGTAAACTTAGTGTAGATGGCTCTCTACCAGGTATTGTCTGTACTAATACTTATATATAGAGTCATTGTATACTTTATTATAAGTTAAAACTGGAACAAAATGTCTCTGTGCCCACTGATATCTCTATTGAGGAGTTAGTTTCTGATATCCCTCTGTCTGCATATACATGTTTATTTTGCAAATATCTTCCAGTATGCCAGGTCACGCAAATCTCTGAGAATTGTATACCTCAAATTTTGCATACATATCAGCCACAACAGTCCACTTTCCTGAGGAAATTCGCCCTGTACTTGTCACTCTGGAAAGTACTGTTTCTCTTGTAAGGTGTATCCAGTCCACGGATCATCCATTACTTGTGGGATATTCTCCTTCCCAACAGGAAGTTGCAAGAGGATCACCACAGCAGAGCTGCTATATAGCTCCTCCCCTAACTGCCATATCCAGCCATTCTCTTGCAACTCTCAACAAAGATGGAGGTAGTAAGAGGAAAGTGGTGAAATATAGTTAGTTTTTTCTTTAATCAAAAGTTTATTGTTTTTAAATGGTACCGGAGTTGTACTATTTTATCTCAGGCAGCATTTAGAAGAAGAATCTGCCTGCGTTTTTCTATGATCTTAGCAGAAGTAACTAAGATCCACTGCTGTTCTCACATATGTCTGAGGAGTGAGGTAACTTCAGAGGGAGAATGGCGTGCAGGTTATCCTGCAATGAGGTATGTGCAGTTTAATTTTTCTAGGGATGGAATTGCTAGAAAATGCTGCTGATACCGGATTAATGTAAGTTAAGCCTAAATACAGTGATTTAATAGCGACTAGTATCAGGCATACTATCAGAGTTATATGCTCTTATAAAATTGTAATATAAAACGTTTGCTGGCATGTTTAATCGTTTTTATATATGCTTTGGTGATAAAACTTATTGGGGCCTAGTTTTTTCCACATGGCTGGCTTGATTTTTGCCTAGTTTCCTGAGGCTTTCCACTGTTGTAATATGAGTGGGAGGGGCCTATTTTAGCGCTTTTTTGCGCACTTAAAATTACAGACAGAGACATTCAGCTTCCCTCAGCAGTCCCCTGCATACTATTGGACATCTCTGAAGGGCTCAAAAGGCTTCAAAAGTCGTGTATTGAGGAAGGTAAAGCCACAGTGGAGCTGTGGCAGTTGTTGTGACTGTTTAAAAACGTCTTTTTCGTTTTGTTAATCCGTTTTTTGTATTAAGGGGTTAATCATCCATTTGCAAGTGGGTGCACTGGTCTGCTAACCTATTACATACACTGTAAAAATTTTGTTAGTTTAACTGCCTTTTTTCACTGTTTTTCAAATTTTGACAAAATTTGTTTCTCTTAAAGGCACAGTAACGTTTTTTTTATATTGCTTGTTAACTTGATTTAAAGTGTTTTCCAAGCTTGCTAGTCTCATTGCTAGTCTGTACAAACATGTCTGACATAGAGGAAACTCCTTGTTCATTATGTTTAAAAGCCATGGTGGAACCCCATAGGAGAATGTGTACTAAATGTATTGATTTCACTTTAAACAATAAAGATCAGCTTTTATCTTTAAAAGAATTATCACCAGAGGATTCTGACGAGGGGGAAGTTATGCCGACTAACTCTCCCCACGTGTCAGACCCTTTGACTCCCGCTCAAGGGACTCACGCTAAAATGGCGCCAAGTACATCAAGGACGCCCATAGCGATTACTTTGCAGGACATGGCGGCGATCATGGATAATACCCTGTCAGCGGTATTAGCCAGACTGCCTGAATTCAGAGGAAAGCGAGATAGCTCTGGGGTTAGGCGTAATGCAGACGCTTTAAGGCCCATGTCTGATACTGCGTCACAATATGCAGAAGCTGAGGAAGGAGAGCTTCAGTCTGTGGGTGACATCTCTGACTCAGGGAAACCTGATTCTGATATTTCTACATTAAAATTTAAGCTTGAGAACCTCCGGGTATTGCTTAGAGAGGTTTTAGCTGCTCTGAATGACTGTGACACAATTGGAGTGCCAGAGAAATTGTGTAGACTGGATAAATACTATGCAGTGCCGGTGTGTACTGATGTTTTTCCAATACCTAAAAGGTTTACAGAAATTATTACTAAGGAGTGGGACAGACCCGGTGTGCCGTTTCCCCCCCTCCTATTTTTAGAAAAATGTTTCCTATAGACGCCACCACACGGGACTTATGGCAGACGGTCCCTAAGGTGGAGGGAGCAGTTTCTACTTTAGCGAAGCGTACTACTATCCCGGTCGAGGACAGTTGTGCTTTTTCAGATCCAATGGATAAAGAATTAGAGGGTTACCTTAAGAAAATGTTTATTCAACAAGGTTTTTTCCTGCAGCCCCTTGCATGCATTGCTCCTGTCACTGCTGCTGCGGCGTTCTGGTTTGAGTCTCTGGAAGAGGCTTTTCAGACAGCTACTCCATTGTCTGAAATACTTGACAAGCTTAGAACACTTAAGCTAGCTAATTCTTTTGTTTCTGATGCCATTGTTCATTTGACTAAACTAACGGCTAAGAATTCTGGATTCGCCATCCAGGCGCGTAGGGCGCTATGGCTTAAATCTTGGTCAGCTGACGTGACTTCAAAGTCTAAATTACTTAATATTCCCTTCAAGGGGCAGACCCTATTCGGGCCTGGTTTGAAGGAAATTATTGCTGACATTACTGGAGGTAAGGGTCATGCCCTTCCTCAGGACAGGTCCAAATCAAGGGCCAAACAGTCTAATTTCTCCAACATAGGTGTGTCCGGTCCACGGCGTCATCCTTACTTGTGGGATATTCTCCTCCCCAACAGGAAATGGCAAAGAGCCCAGCAAAGCTGGTCACATGATCCCTCCTAGGCTCCGCCTTCCCCAGTCATTCTCTTTGCCGTTGTACAGGCAACATCTCCACGGAGATGGCTTAGAGTTTTTTGATACTTTTGCTTCTTCTGAGGCTATTTTTGGGAGAAAGGTTTTGCAAGCCGTGGTGCCTTCCATCTAGGTGACCTGATTTGCTCCCTCCCTTCATCCGTGTCCTAAAGCTTTGGTATTGGTTCCCACAAGTAAGGATGACGCCGTGGACCGGACACACCTATGTTGGAGAAAACAGAATTTATGTTTACCTGATAAATTACTTTCTCCAACGGTGTGTCCGGTCCACGGCCCGCCCTGGTTTTTTTAATCAGGTCTGATAATTTATTTTCTTTAACTACAGTCACCACGGTATCATATGATTTCTCCTATGCAAATATTCCTCCTTTACGTCGGTCGAATGACTGGGGAAGGCGGAGCCTAGGAGGGATCATGTGACCAGCTTTGCTGGGCTCTTTGCCATTTCCTGTTGGGGAGGAGAATATCCCACAAGTAAGGATGACGCCGTGGACCGGACACACCGTTGGAGAAAGTAATTTATCAGGTAAACATAAATTCTGTTTTTCTTGCCTTTCGAAACTTCAAGGCAGGTTCAGCATCAACTTCCTCTGCTACAAAACAAGAAGGAACTTTTGCTCAGTCCAAGCCGGCCTGGAAATCTAACCAGTCCTGGAACAAAGGCAAGCAGAACAGAAAGCCTGCTTCTGCTTCTAAGACAGCATGAAGGAACGGCCCCCTATCTGGTAACGGATCTAGTAGGGGGCAGACTTTCTCTCTTCGCCCAGGCGTGGGCAAGAGATGTTCAGGATCCCTGGGCGTTGGAGATTGTATCTCAGGGATATCTTCTGGACTTCAAAGCTTCCCCCCCACAAGGGAGATTTCACCTTTCGAGATTATCTGTAAACCAGATAAAGAAAGAGGCATACTTACGCTGTGTGCAAGAACTCCTAGTTATGGGAGTGATCCATCCAGTTCCACAGATGGAACAGGGACAGGGATTTTATTCAAATCTGTTTGTGGTTCCCAAAAAAGAGGGAACCTTCAGACCAATCTTGGATCTAAAGATCTTAAACAAATTCCTCAGAGTTCCATCGTTCAAAATGGAAACTATTCGGACCATCCTACCTATGATCCAGGAGGGTCAGTACATGACCACAGTGGATTTAAAGGATGCTTACCTTCACATTCCGATTCACAAAGATCATCATCGGTTCTTAAGGTTTGCCTTTCTAGACAGGCATTACTAATTTGTGGCTCTTCCTTTCGGGTTAGCTACAGCCCCAAGAATTTTCACAAAGGTTCTGGGGTCGCTTCTGGCGGTTCTGAGACCGCGAGGTATAGCAGTGGCCCCTTATCTGGACGACATCCTGATACAGGCATCAAACTTTCAAATTGCCAAGTCCCATAAAGACATAGTTCTGGCATTTCTCAGGTCACATGGGTGGAAGGTGAACGAGGAAAAGAGTTCTCTATCCCCACTCACAAGAGTCTCCTTCCTAGGGACTCTGATAGATTCTGTAGAAATGAAGATTTACCTGACAGAATCCAGGTTATTAAAGCTTCTAAAATCTTGCCGTGTTCTTCATTCCATCCCGCGCCCTTCGGTGGCTCAATGCATGGAAGTAATTGGCTTAATGGTAGCGGCGATGGACATAGTGCCATTTGCGCTTACATCTCAGACCGCTGCAATTATGCATGCTCAGTCAGTGGAATGGGGATTACACAGATTTGTCCCCTCTGCTAAATTTGGATCAAGAGACCAGAGATTCTCTTCTCTGGTGGCTATCTCGGGTCCATCTGTCCAAAGGTATGACCTTTCGCAGGCCAGAATGGACAATTGTAACGACAGATGCCAGCCTTCTAGGTTGGGGTGCAGTCTGGAACTCCCTGAAGGCTCAGGGATAGTGGACTCGGGAGGAGAAGCTCCT
This sequence comes from Bombina bombina, assembly GCF_027579735.1. NCBI lineage: Eukaryota > Metazoa > Chordata > Amphibia > Anura > Bombinatoridae > Bombina > Bombina bombina. The sequence goes on from NC_069502.1 coordinate 635,811,641, forward strand.
TCCAATAAATATTCTGGAATTAAGAGCAATATTCAATGCTCTTCTAGCTTGGCCTAAGTTAGCCACCCTGAGGTTCATCAGATTTCAGTCGGACAACATCACGACTGTGGCTTACATCAACCATCAAGGGGGAACCAGGAGTTTCCTAGCGATGTTAGAAGGAGTTAGAAGTCTCCAAGATAATTCGCTGGGCAGAGACTCACTCTTGCCACCTGTCAGCAATCCATATCCCAGGAGAACTGGGAGGCGGATTTTCTAAGTTGTCAGACTTTTCATCCGGGGGAGTGGGAACTCCATCCGGAGGTGTTTGCTCAATTGATTCATCGTTGGGGCAAACGAGAACTGGATCTCATGGCGTCTCGCCAGAACGCCAAGCTTCCTTGTTACGGATCCAGGTCCAGGGACCCAGAGGCGACACTGATAGATGCTCTAGCAGCGCCTTGGTTCTTCAGCCTGGCTTATGTGTTAACACCGTTTCCTCTGCTCCCTCGACTGATTGCCAAAATCAAACAGGAGAGAGCATCGGTGATCTTAATAGCGCCTGCGTGGCCATGCAGGACCTGGTATGCAGACCTAGTGGACATGTCATCCTTTCCACCATGGACTCTGCCACTGAGACAAGAACTTCTACTACAAGGTCCTTTCAATCATCCAAATCTAATTTCTCTGAGACTGACTGCCTGGAGATTGAACGCTTGATTTTATCAAAGCGTGGCTTCTCCGAGTAAGTTATTGATACCTTAATACAGGCACAAAAGCCTGTCACCAGGAAAATCTACCATAAGATATGGCGTAAATATCTTTATTGGTGTGAATCCAAGAATTACTCATGGAGTAAGGTTAGGATTCCTAGGATATTGTCTTTTCTCCAAGAGGGTTTGGAAAAAGGATTATCAGCTAGTTCTTTAAAGGGACAGATTTCTGCTCTGTCTATTCTTTTGCACAAGCGTCTGGCAGAAGTTCCAGACGTTCAGGCTTTTTGTCAGGCTTTGGTTAGAATCAAGCCTGTGTTTAAACCTGTTGCTCCCCCATGGAGCTTAAACTTGGTTCTTAAAGTTCTTCAAGGGGTTCTGTTTGAACCTCTTCGTTCCATAGATGTCAAACTTTTATCTTGGAAACTTCTGTTTTTGATGGCTATTTCCTCGGCTCGCAGAGTATCCGAGTTATCTGCCTTACAATGTGATTCTCCTTATCTGATTTTTCCATACAGATAAAGTAGTTCTGCGTACAAAACCTGGGTTTTTACCTAAGGTAGTTTCTAACAAGAATATCAATCAAGAGATTGTTGTTCCATCATTTTGTCCTAATCCTTCTTCAAAGAAGGAACGTCTTTTACATAATCTGGACGTAGTCCGTGCTTTGAGGTTTTACTTACAAGCTACTAAAAATTTTCGTCAAACATCTTCCCTGTTTGTTGTTTACTCTGGACAGAGGAGAGGTCAAAAGGCTTCGGCAACCTCTTTCTTTTTGGCTTCGGAGCGTAATACGCTTAGCCTATGAGACTGCTGGACAACAGCCTCCTGAAAGGATTACAGCTCATTGTACCAGAGCTGTGGCTTCCACCTGGGCCTTTAAAAATGAGGCTTCTGTTGAACAGATTTGCAAGGCGGCGACTTGGTCTTCGCTTCATACCTTTTCAAAATTTTACAAATTTGATACTTTTGCTTCTTCGGAGGCTATTTTTGGGAGAAAGGTTCTACAGGCAGTGGTTCCTTCCATTTAAGTTCCTGCCTTGTCCCTCCCTTCATCCGTGTACTTTAGCTTTGGTATTGGTATCCCACAAGTAATGGATGATCCGTGGACTGGATACACCTTACAAGAGAAACACAATTTATGCTTACCTGATAAATTTATTTCTCTTGTGGTGTATCCAGTCCACGGCCCGCCCTGTCCTTTTAAGGCAGGTCTAAATTTTAATTTAAACTACAGTCACCACTGCACCCTATGGTTTCTCCTTTCTCTGCTTGTTTTGGTCGAATGACTGGATATGGCAGTTAGGGGAGGAGCTATATAGCAGCTCTGCTGTGGGTGATCCTCTTGCAACTTCCTGTTGGGAAGGAGAATATCCCACAAGTAATGGATGATCCGTGGACTGGATACATCACAAGAGAAATAAATTTATCAGGTAAGCATAAATTGTGTTTTTTACTTCGGAACCTACAAAATAGTGACAGTTTGTTTAGCGGCTATCCCTGAACTAAGTTAGTGTAAATCTGGGGATTTAACTCCTATAGGTAGGTGTTGTTTTTTGTTGTTGTTTTTTTTTTTGCAAGGGCCTTTAGACAGCTGTAGGCGACAGCACATTTTTATGTGATCTACAGTGTACTCATTTACTATAATATGTGCAATTTAATATAAATCTGAAAAAGACTTATGGTGTTTACCATTTATTATAACTATCTGCGCTATTAATACTTATTTGTCAATTAAGCATTGTACTCCCTCCATTGCCAGGGTATGTAAACAGGTTTTATTTTTAGGTCAGTCTGCATTTTATATACTGTTATACATTTCATGCTCTTTGGAATATTATTTGCAGTAATGTAGATCATGCAGGTTCTGTACACTATTGAGATATACAAATTGCTAAAAGCTATCTATGTACATTGCATGTTCAGCAGCACAAATACATTTTACATAGGCAGAACCTTGTCTCTGTAGATATGCAAGACATTACATGTCCTATGCTATTAGTTTACATAATTCTATAGTATATATCCCTCTAGGGATATACCTTTCATGCATTGTACTCCACATGTTTATTTCCAAATGCAGTTTTGCAGGATTTATCTGTATTTTAATTAAGCAGTAGAGATCCGTTAGAGATAACATCTATTGGTATTTATTTTATTTATGTTATGTGGTATTTATATCTATGCACATAGGGTCTATCTATATGTATGCACATCCGTTTATCATGCAGACTTTGAGCATTAATCATGAATATTTTCATGGACCATGTACATTGTGTATTATACACGGTCTCTGCTTATTCTGGACTTGGATTTACAAGTATCTAATGTGTACTGTTGAGATATATATATATCTACTGCTCCTCTAGTCCATAAGGTTATATGGCCGTATAAATATGGGCAAATGCTTAAAGGGACATGAAACCCAAATTTTTTATTTTGTGATTTAGAAAGAGCATGCAATTTAACTTTTTACTTATATCATGTACGGATTCAATAAACTTTGTATATATTTGTATATTTTTGGATCCATCAGGAAAAATAGCTTATCTGGACTGATTCTCTTTGTCCTTCAAGAGATCGAGAGTTTTGTTCTCTTTGAAGCAGATTGACCAGCGGTCCTATCTCATGTTGCCAAAGATTATTCTGGGGCAGGGATTTGGATAAGGCAAAAATTAATCCCGGTCAAGAGTTTTTGCCCCAATCGGTTCATTGTCCAAAGGGATTTACAGTCCTGTCCTTTCTTTAACATCCCTAAACAAGTTGGTCAGGGTTCCAACTTTTATTATAGGAACATTCCTCACTGTTTTAACCATTCATCCAAAGGGTCAGTTTATGGCTAGTGCAGACCTCTATGATTCTTAGATGCATCTCCCTATACACCGTTCCTGTGGTTTGCATATCTACACATCTTTGACAGCTTACCACCCATGTTCAATGATATCTTGCCAATGTTCAAAATCATGACATTTCAGTTGCTCCTTATCTGAATGACATACTAGTGCAAGCTTATTTCCTGTTAATAACTGTTGATCATACTCTCCAGTTTCTTTCTTCATTCAAGACTATGGTGGGAGTATTGATGTACCTCAAAGGCTCATTATATTCTGCTATAAGGGTAGCATTTACAGGAGTCATATTCAATCAATCCTTATGCATTTTGTTAATTAATGGAACTTCATTGTGTAGGATTCAGAGGGTGAGTCTCTTCCTACCATGAACTACCTTCTGTTGGTAGCTCAGTGCATGGTAGTTGTGGCACTTATTGTAGCTGCTTCAGACGCAGTTTATTTTGCCTCATTTTTACTTGAGACCCCTTTGACTTGCCACCTCAGTGGTCAAATTACTATTTACATTTGACATATGAATTGCTTTGGATTTTCCGGCAGTCAAATCTTTTTCTTGAGGACACAGTCTGTCTTTGACCCTTTGGACAGCTTTCCTTCGTCAGTCTTGGCCTATTGTGCTGACGGATGCCAGTCATTCTGGCTGAGGGCCGGCTGGGTTTCTCGAAGATCTTGGGGCTCTCAGCCCTGGCCCCTATTAAAGGAGGTAAAGTTTATCCTTTTCGAGTCGGACAACATCTTGGCGGAGTCCTACATAAATTATCAAGGTGTATATCTGCAATACACTGGCCATGCAGGAAGTGTCCAAAACTCTGTCTTAGTCAGAAAGAAAACTCTGCTCCATTTTGGCAATTCACATACCAGGTGTGAACAACTGTGAGGTGGATCATCTCAGTGGTCTATCGGTCCATTCAAGAGAGTGGTCCCTCCATTAGGACATTTTTAATCACTCGGAGATCAAAATGGGCTTACAGGATATAGATCTGATTACCTTTCATTTAAATTACACGCTTTCAAGCTATTGAGCGAGATCAAAAGATCCAAAGGCTCTCCTAATAGACACTTTGGTGTGTCCATGGGACCTTCTTCTAGCATATCTGTTTCCAAGAATCATACTTGAGCCAAACAGGAGTTAACATCGGTAATATATTAATTGCTCCAGCCTGACTCTGCAGGACTTGGTATGTGTATATAATGCAGATGTTTCTTGCTCTTGATGGCTGTTGTCTCAAGGTTCTCTTTTTCAACAGGAACTCTACGTTTAATGGGGTGGAGCTTGAATACCTAGTTTTGGGACACACAAGTTTCTCAGATTCAATTATTGAATCTTTGATGCAGGCCAGAAAGATTGTAACACAAATAATTTATTACTGGATCTGGAAGGCGTTTTTTGAACGGTGTTCTTCCAGAAGGGTTTCTTGTTATTCCTTTAGGATTCCTAGACTCCTTGAGTTTTTCTCAGGGTGGCCTTGACAAGGGTTTGTCCGCTCATTTCTAAAAGATCTAATTTCTGCTTTATCTGTTCTTTTTCATTGAATGCTGGCTAAAATTCCTGAGGATCACATTTTGTCCAGGTGTTCATTAGAATTAGACCAATTGTGATTCCTATTTCTCCACCCTGGAATCTGAATCTAGTTTTCTCTGCATGAAAAGGTTCTTTTTTTGAACCGATGCATTCCATTGATATCTACTTTTACCGTGAAAGTACTTAAATTAACAATCTCTTCAGCAAGAAGAGTTCGAGTTCTTGACCTTGTCTTGTGATCTCCATTTCTAATTATTCACAAGGAAAAGGCTATACGTTGTACTAAATATGATTTTCCTCCTAAGGTAGTTTCCAGGGAAAACACCAAATCAAGAAATGGTTGTTCCTTCATTGTGTTCAGATAATCTTGAGGTAGCCAACGCTTTGAAGTTCTATTTCCAAGCTACTGAAGATTTCAGACAAACGTCTAGTTTGTTTTTTCGCTACTCTGGGACTTTTATGGGGCATAAAGCCTACTAAGGTAGTGTTGGGCTCTTGGCTCAAATAAGTGATTCACAAGGCTTACTTGAAGGCGGGTAATTTGCCTCCTAACTGTATTCAGCTCTTCTACAAGAGCAGTTGCAACATAGTAGCTTTTTAAAAATGATGCATCTTTGCAGCAGATTTGCAAAGCTGCAAAATGTCTTCATATTTTTTTAACTTTGAGGTATGAGGTTTTGGCCGCAGTATTGACTAAATAAGAACTACCAGAAAAAATTGTCCCACCCTTCCGTAACAGACCATTGGCTCTGGTATTAATCCCATATTTTATGGAGCACTGTGGAACATCCATCATTTTACGAAAGAAAAGACAATTTATGCTTACTTGATAAATTTTCTTTTCGGAATGATGGTTCACGACCGTTTCAATGTTTGTGCGGCAGTTCTTTTGACACCTCTACAGACCCTGCTTTGTCTTTCCTATCTATATGTTTCCTGTTCTCTACTCTGCTGTACATTATACTAGAGAGAGGTGGGAGGGATTTTAAGCTCTGATATGGGTTCTTGACCACCTCCTAGTGGCGGGAAATATACCCCATATGTTATGTAGGACTGTGGACCATCATCATTCCGAAAGAAAATAATTTATCAGGTTAGCATGGGTTTTAAAACCCATTCTAGAAGTCAACTTCTAAAAGAAAAAGTTTCTAAAATGCAAGCATATTGCATAAATTACTCTTATTTGATATATACTGCTGTCCATTTCAGTTACAGGCTTGATGTCCCTTAAAGAAAAATATTTAATTCACTTTATCTAAATTGGACATGAGTCCAACAGGATTCTGGGATTTTTATGTGAAGAAAACATACTTGGATTAATGAGTGTTTGTGTAAATCAGACATTTATCCAGAAGGATCAACACATCTTTGCATAAACAAATTTAGCAAGATCCAGGTTTGTTTGTATCAGACAAGCATAGATCCCTTCTCACTCACTCTGTCGATCCCGGACTCTCTCATGCATCTCTGTTCATTTTAAAGGAACACTAAACCCAATTTTTTTTCTTTCCATAATAAATATAGCGCATGCAATTTTAAGGAACATTCTAATTTACTCCTATTATCAATTTTTCTTTGTTCTTTTGCTATCTTTATTTAAAAAGCAGGAATGTGATGCATAAGAGCCGACCATTTTTGGTTGCGTACCTGGGTTATGCTTGCTTATTGGTGGGTAAATGTAAGCCTCCAATAAGCAAGCGCTATCCATGGTGCTGAACATAAAATGGGCTGGCTGCTAAGATTTACATTCCTGCTTTTAAAATAAAGATAGCAAGAGAACGAAGAAAAATTGATTATAAAAGTTAATTAGAAAGTTGTTTAAAATGTCATGCTCTATCTGAATCATGAAAGAAAAAATTTGGGTTCAGTGTCCCTTTAATTCTAAATATGCAAAAAAATTCAAATTTGAGGTTTGTTTGTTAAAGGGCAAGACAGCATACATTTTTTCTTTCATGATTCAGATAGTCTAGACCATGCAATTTTAAGCAACTTTCTAATTATCATTTTTTCTTCTTAGTTCTCTTGGTATCTTTATTTGAAAGACAGAAATGTAAGCTTAGGAGCTGGTTGTTTTTTTTTTTTTTATATGTTCAGCATTTAGGTAGTGCTTGCTAGCCAGCAATCAGCAAGCGCTACCCAGGGTGCTGAACCTAAAATAGGCAGGCTCCTAAGCTTACATTCCTGCTCTTTCAGATAAAGATACCATGAGAACAAAGAGAAATTGATAATAATTAGAAAAAGTTGCTTAAAATTGCATTCTCTATCTGAATCATGAAAGACAGAATTTGAGTTTTATATGCCTTTTAATAATCCGTTTGACCTGTGAGCTATCAGACCTCTGAAAAAGATCCTCAGTTCTCCCTTTGGAGCAGCAGCTTTTGAGGATATAGACTGAAATATTGATTCTGAGCTTGGAAACTGCAGGACAATCTTTACATCAAAAGCATTTTCAATAGGTCTTCTGGTTCACATTTTTCTTTTGATTCATAGTTTTATCTTTGTTGATATCAGTATTTCTTTCCAATGGCATGGAAAGTCCACAAATCTATTCTAATTACTAGTGGGAATTCAACTCCTGGCCACCAAGAGAAGGCAAAGAACATTCCAGCAGAGCTGTTAATTATCTCTCCCACTTCCCATAAGCCCCCAGTCATTATTTGCCTTATACATCAGGAGGATGTGCGAAGATGGTGTCTGAAGATATTAATCCTTTAAAGGGACACTGAACCCCAAAAAAATTATTTTGCGATTCAGATAGCGCTTGAAATTTTAAACAACTTTCTAATTAATTCCTATTATCAAATTTTCTTCATTCTCTTGGTATGTTTATTTGTAAAGCAAGAATGTAAGTTTAGATGCCGGCCCATTTTTGGTGAACAACCTGGGTTGTCCTTGCTGATTGGACAGCTCCTTAGCTTAGATGCCTTCTTTTTCAAATAAAGATAGCAAGAGAACGAAGAAAAATTGATAATAGAAATAGATTAGAAAGTTTTTTAAAATTGCATGCTCTATCTGAATCATGAAAGAAAAAATTGGGGTTCAGTATCCCTTTAATGGGTACTTTTCCCTGCAAGCCAGGATTGGGGCTATGCTGTGTCCATGTAATCCTCTCTATTAAGAGTAATGCTGGTGTTTAGCAGTTAGAAGACAGCAAGGTAGTCCTCACTTAGTGACTTAGTGTTTTCCTTTGTCAGTATTTGGTTTCATGGAGGTTCCATTGCCATTTTCTCTTTGTCTTGTTTCCTAAAGACAGATACTATCTTCTTCCTGTCTACTGCCTCTCTGCTCTGTATGCTTCCGATCTCGTTTGATCTCTGAATCTAAGCAATACCAGGCCTGGTCAGTTCCTAGATGGGAATGGCCGCCTGGGATTTCTTGGTGCGGTAGGCTTATAGACTAGGGAATGGCGACTTCTGGATCCACGGATCCACCTCTCTCAGATAGATAGTCTTGCTTGGAGAGAGGTTTTCTGTCCTGGTAGCTTTTGTCTGGCTCTTTGTCCAGAGATCACATGCTCTGGAGTCCCTTTTGGAAGTTTTTAAAACTTTGGTTACCTGTCTTTTGATGACAACAGTTTTTTGGCCTTGTTGAGTTCAGAAGACTTGGTCTCTGGTGGAATCTATCATTCCAGAGTACATTTAGCATGTTCTCAGCTATGTTTGGCCTAGTCTAATCGTAAACTGAAGACAGGAGTTCTTTAGTTTATGTAGGAGTATTTTGTATCCTTAGGTGGGCGGAGTTTCTCAAATCCAAATTTCTGCTCTCTTACTATCGTACTTCTGGAAAGCATATTTCTGTCCAGGCAGTTTTTTTTCTCCTTGTGGAACGGTTTCTTTTCTGGAAGCATTTTCAGTATATCCTCTAGAGGGGTTCCGGAGTTCGACTGAATGGCGTCTTGGTTGTTCTCGAACTTCTAGATCGTCTGCTTTTCGGTGGATAGATTTTGTGAACTCAGAGATTGGACCGATTTTTCTCTTGGTTGTCTCCGTAGTGGTATCTTTATTAGTACTGTTTTATTGTAAGTGTAAAATGGTTTCTCCTCTTACGCATGCTGGGAGATATAGTTTCATTTACTTAAACAATTCTTATTTACCTGTATGGATGGCTCCAGTTTTTTTTATATTTTTCCTACTTTATCGCAGAGGATTTCTTGTCAGCTTTCGACTGAGATCAAGTGTGGTTTCTATCTTTAGCTTAATATGGATCTTACCCTATCTGGGGTCCTTCATATAGGGATTTTTGGTGTGTGGTTCTGGTGATTTCCCACATGGAGATTTCGCTACTGCAGGACTTTTTGCTTCCGATTCTAGATCCAGAAGATGATTTGGAACCCGTTCGTCTAGTCGTGTCTAGTCAGGTTTTTTTCTTTTATGGTCCTTGTTTCCTTGATCCAGACTCGGAAGCCAATATCTCACATATATCCATATAGTTGGGCACTCTCCCATTATGGTGCAAATCTTTGGGTTTTTCCCTTGGTTGCTAGGGAGAGTGTCCCGTATTGTCCTTTCTCCAGGAGTATCTGGAGAAGGGATTGTCTCTTATGATTTTTTGTTCAGGTCTAAGTCAAGTTTCAGACCTGGGTTTCATTTCTATTGGGTTGCTATAGGTTTTTATTTGGACATAGCATTGGTGTATGTTATTGTGTCAAGGATTGTGTTTCTAGTTCAGTAGGTATCGGACTGAACTTGGCAATAGGAGATGTTGGTGGAGATCCAGCTCAGAATCTCTGGTCAGTAATCTCAGATATTGCAGATATGCATGATAATTCTTCTTTTACTTTCTGTGCAAAAAGGATGATCTGGGTATCCCATTGAATTTTATTTTGAAAGTGTATTTGGACCGCAATTTCATCCAGATATTTTTCGTTCCTTCAGGGTGTCCCACTCATTCTTCTCAGATGGTGCGTAGGTTTTTCAACCTGGTTGTGTGTCTGTGCTCTGAATTTCTATTTCAGATTTTAGAGCTTTTTGGTTGAGGAGTGTCTCGGGATGGTACAGGAGACATCTAGTCATCTGTCTCCTAGGAGGATTTCGTCTCTTTCTACTCTAGTTTTTTTTTTTTTTCTCTTCCTGAGTTTTTTTTTCTTTTCCTCTTCCTGAGGTTTTTTTTTTACAATAATTTACACTAAGGCTTCTGTGGAGCAAATGTGTATAGTGTCCACTCGGCCCTCGTTTTCTTACCTTTAGTGAGTGTTCTGTTCGGAGAAGGGTTCTTAAGCGGTGGTACCTTCTGTTTAGGTACGCCTTTCTTGTTTCTCCCTTCCATCCTGTGTCCTCTAGCTTGGGTATTGGTTCCCACTAGTAATTAGAATTGATTTGTGGACTCTCCATGCCTTTGGAAAGAAAACAGAATTTATGCTTACCTGATAAATTTTCTTTCCTGGCATTATTTTTTTTCCTGTCCGTGACCAGCCCTCTTCTAAATGTTTAGACTGATCATTTTCTTTTGTGATTTTTTAAACTTCAGGTACGTCTATACCCTTTGGGTCCTCTTCTCTTTCCATATTTCCTTGGCTGAATGACTGGGGATTGTGGGAAGTGGGAGGATACTTAAAACTTTGCTAGGGTGTTCTTTGTCTCCACCTGGTGGCCAGGTCCCGTGGGGGCAGACTTTTCATTCACATTCTGATTCACAGAGATCACTACAGTTTATTACAGTTTGCCTTCCTAGAGATGCACTACCAGTTTGTTGCGCTTCCATTTGGACTGGCTACAGCACCCTGAGTGTTCACCAAGGTGTTGGTTGCTCTGCTGGCTGTGGTTTGTCTGCAGGGGATTGCAGTAGCTCCTTACCTGGATGACATTCTGGTCCAGACTCCATCTTTGCCAGTGGCTCACGACCACATGCAGAAGTTGCTCTTGTGTCTTTGGGGCGCACGGTTGGAAGGTCAATCTGGAAAAGAGCTCCCTTGTCCCGACAATGAGGGTACATTTTTTGGGATCGATTATAGATTTTCACTATGCACTTACCTCACAGATCAGCACAGAGAGAAGATTCAGAAAGCTTGTCGCCTGCTTTAGGCCACTGCTCATCGTTCGGTGGCACAATGCATGGAGGTGGTAGGTCTAAAGGTGGCAGCATCGGATGCTATACCATTGGCTCGCTTTCATCTGTGACCACTTCAGTTGTGTAGACTCAGACAATGGATTGGAGATCTTTCAGATCTGACGCAGATCTGCCTGGACGCCCAGACAAGAGGGAGTCTTGCATGGTGTCAATCGCCAACTTCAGTTCCCCTTGGGAAGTATTTCCGTCTCCCCACTTGGATGATAATCACCACAGACGCCAGTTTGTCCATCTGGGGCGTGGTGTGGGGTTCCCTGAGAGGAAGTGGAAGTGTCCCTTCCGATCAACTATCTAGAGTTTAGGGCTAACTGCAATGCACTTCTAGCATGGCCTCAGCTGGGTCCCATTTATACGCCAATTTATACGATTCCAATCAGACAACATCCCGAACCGTGGCCTATATCAACCATCAGGGAGGCACACAGAGTTCTCTGGCAATGAATGAGGTCTCTTGAATCCTGCTGTGGGTGGAGTGACATCAATGTCATGTTAAAAATATCCACATTCCAGGTGTGGAGAATCGTGAAGCTGATTTCCTGAGCAGGGAGACTCTCCACTCAGGGGAGTGTTCCCTGAATCAGGAGGTATTTCTGGAAATAACTTGTAGATGGGGTGTTCCAGACATAGATCTGATGGCTTCAATGCCAAGCTTCCAAGATACGGATCGAGATCTAAGGATCCTCAGGCGAAGCTAGTGGATGCTCTAGTGGTCCCGTGAAACTTCAACCTAATTTATCTGTTTTTAACGATTGCCCTCCTGCCCCAAGTGGTTGCTCCGATCATGCAGGATGGAATCCCAACTATTCTGATATCCCCTGTGTGGCCACTCTGGACTTGGTTCGCAGACCTGGTGAACTTGTCTGATCATCCTTGGCAATTGCCTCTTAATCAGGACCTGACTTATAAAAACCTAGATTCTCTTGGACTGCCTGGAGATTGAACTGTTGCTCTTATCCAGGCTCACAAGCCTGTCACCAGACGCATCTACCACAAGGTCTGGAGGACGTATCCTCACTGGTGTGATCAGCGAGGTTTCTCTTGGTGTAGCGTGAAGACTTTGCATATCTTATAGTTTCTCCAGGAGGGCCCGGAGAAGGGCCAATTGGCCAGTTTTATCAAGGATCAGATCTCTGCCTTTCTGTTCTGTTTGCCAGATGTTCAGGAGTTTGTTCAGGCTTTTGTCAGAATCCAACCTCTTTTCAAACCTGTTGCTCCTCCATGGAGCCAAAATTTAGTGTTAACATTTTTAATTTTCATAATTCTTCATTTAAGCCTCTGTATGTATTAAGTTACTCATTTGGAAAGTGGTTTTCTTGCTGGCTATTTTTTCTAGCTTGCAGAGTGTCAGAACTTTCGGCTTTGATATGTGATCCTCCGTATCTGGTCATCCATCAAGATACGTCTGTGTTGAGGACTCAGCTAGGGTTTCTTCCCAAGGTGGTTAATACTTGCAACATCAACCAGGAGATTGTGGTTCCTTCACTTTGTCTCAATCCGTTATCTTCAAAGGAAAGATTGTTGCACATTTTGGATGTGGTCAGAGCGTTGAAGTTCTACCTTCATGCTTCTAAGGAGTTTAGTCTATCTTCTTCCTTATTCATCCTGTATACTGGTAAGTACAAGGGGCAGAAGACCACAGATGTCACTATTTCCTTTTGGTTGAGAAGTCTGATTCACATGGCTTACAAGGAAGCGGTTCAGAAGCCCCTTCAAGAATCACAGCACATTCTACTAGTGTGGTGACTACTACTTGGGCCTTCAAGAATGAGGCCTCAGTTGAGCAAATCTGTAAGGCTGCGGCTTGGTCTTCATTGCACACTTTCAAAAAGTTCTATAAATTTTATGTTTTTGCCTCAGTGGAGGCATCTTTGGTGAGATGGGTTCTACAAGCGGTGGTGCCTAGTAATTAGGAATGCCTTTCCTACTTTTCCCTCCCGAACATTTGAGAGCTCCACAGCTTGGGTATTGGTTTCCCATAGGTTAAAAATGTTCTCGTGGACTCTCACTGCTAATAGAAGGAAAATAAAATGTGCTTACCTGAAAAATGAATTTCTTTCTTGGCAGTGAGAGTCCATGTCCCCGGTTACTTAATGTGTAGTGGCAGCAGTCATTTTTTGCACCTCTGTACCCCTTGTATGTCTCTTCACTTTTCCTTATCCTTAGATTGAACTAATGAGAGGGTAGGGAATGTGGGAGGGATATTTATAACTTTGTTGGAGGTCTCTTTGTCGTCTCCTGGTGGCCAGGTAGAGTAATTCCCATAGTTTAAGAATGTTCTTGTGGACTCTCACTGCCAAGAAGGTAATTGACTTATCAGGTAAGCATACATTTTATTTTCTACCTCGGCTCTTTTCTCCATGATGATTGCCAAGATCTTACAGGAAAAGCTTTGGTGATTCTGATTGCTCCTGTTTGTTCCTGCAATACTTGGTTTACTGATCTGGGTTTGATGTCCAGTTTCTCTCCTTGAATATGTCCTTTGCTTCCAGATCTTCTATTTCAAGGTCCACTTTTTCATTTGTATTCTAGATCTCTCAGCTTGATGGCATGGATATAAAATCAGAAACTATCTCTGTCTTTGAACTACCAATTCAGTTACTGAGTTTCTTATACAGGCTCCTATATCTGTGTCTAGTGGAATTTGTATTTAAAGGTCTGGAAAGCCTTTAGTTCTTGGTGCTAGAATCAGGGTTTTTTCTTGGTATTCTTTTAGAATTCCTATTATTCTTACTGTTTATACAGGATGATTTGGATAAGGGTTTATTCGCCAGTTCTTTGAAAGGTCAGTTTTCTGCCCTTTTTAGTTATGTTCTGTAAGAAGATTACTAATCTTCCTGACATTCATGGTTTAGTTCAAACCTTGCCTAGAATTAAGCCTGTTATACAAAGTTTCCTCCTTGGAACCTTAATTTGTTTTGAGGATTTTGCAGGTTCCTCCTTTTGAGTCTATTCATCAGGTGGGTACTAAACATCTTTCTGGAAGTTTTGTTTCTTTTAGCTTTTTCATCTGCTAGAAGAGTTTACGTTTTTCTACTCTGTGTTTTCTGACAAAATAAATTGGGACATTGTTGTTCTTTCTTTATGTCTTAATCCTAAAAATTATTCACAGAGATCTCTACGTGTTTTGTTTTTTGTTAGAGCTTTGAAGTGTTATGTAAGACACTACTAAGGATTTCAGACAAACTTTTTTTAGTTTTTGTTCCTTTTGCTGGTTCTATGAAAGGGGTGAAAATGTCTATTGGATTCTTGGTTGAAGCTTCTTTTTCATATAGCTTTCTTGGAGGCAGGTCAGCCTCCACCTTGATGGATTTCTGCTCATTCTACCAGATCATTTGCTGCTTTTTAGATTTTCATCAGTGGAGCAATTTGCAAGGCAGCTACTTGGTTGTTCTACCATTTTGATGTTTTTGCTACTAGTGAGGTGGGAGGGGTTTTATATAGTTCTTGGGGTTTGGAATCCTTGTCTCCATATTTTAAAGCCTAGGAGTAAGCGGAGTTAAAAGTTGGGAAACAATGCTCCTGACATGTACACCCCTGACGCGTGTTTCATATCACGCTTCTCTGATCTAAAGGCGTGATTCTAGAATTCCTAGAGTTTTCCAGTTTCTTCAGGATGGGCTACATAAGGGTTTATTAGCCAGTTTCTTGAAGCATCAGATCTTTGCTCTCTGTTTTGTACTATACGAAAATTGCAAAGTTGCCAGAAATTCAGGCCTTTGTCCAGGCTCTCCTTAGGATAAGAACATTTTTTTAAACCAATTTCTTCTCCTTGGAATCTTAATTTAGTTTTGAGATTCTTGCAGACTCCTCAATTTGAGCCAATGCATGGTTTAGATATGCAGATTTATTCCTAGATGGTTTAGTTTCTCTTGGCAAATTCTTCCACTAGGAGAGTTTCTAAAGTCTGCACTTTCTTGTGAGGCTCCTTATTTTATCTACAAGCTACTAAGGACTTTAGACAGTCTTCAACCTTGATTGTTTATTATTCAGGCCATTGTAAAGGACTGAAGGCTACAGCAATAATCTTTACCTCTTGGGTAAAAAAATTGATTTGTAAAACTTACTTGGATGTGGGAAAACTCCTCCCAACTGGAATTACAGCTCACTCTACTAGAACAGTCTCTGCTAAGAAGTGTGGTAAAAAAGTAAGTCAGGCACACTACTGAGCAGGCACCTGAAGAACATTCCTGCTAAAAGGAGCCTCAGAAGAGGCATAAACATCAAAATGATAGAAATTAGTAAAGGTGTGTAAGGCTGTAGCCTTGCAAATTTGTCCAACAGTTGCCTCATTTTTGAAAGCCCAAAAAGTAGACTCCACAGCTTGGCTATTAGAACTTGTGGACTCTCACCATCTTATGAAAGAAAACAATATGTATGCTTACCTGATAAATTAATTTCTTTCATGTTGGCGAGTCCATGAGACCCACCCTTTCTCTTTTCAGTTGGTGGCAATTATAGCTTGTACCTCATTTACCCTCCTTTTTCCTTTCCTGTTGTTCTCCTTTTTAAGCTATACGTTAGAGTGAGATATTAAGGGAATTGGGATGGATTACTTGGATGCTTTGGAGCACTAGATAGCAGCAGTGTTTGCACAACATATACCGTTTTTAATAGTATCATTTTTTGTATTGCTTGTTTATTGTTTTAACACTATGCCATGTATGAAAGCAAAATGTTGTTTCATGTCTTTTATGTGAATGCCATAGGTCTGTTTATTAAAAGTTTGTACTGATTGTTTTATAGCTAAAATCTATTTATTAAAAATACTTTGTGTAGGTGACCATTTATAAAAGTGTACATTGTTTTTAAGGATACTGCCATTGTACATCCTGTACCCATTCGCATGACACCAAGCAAAATTCACATGCAGGAAATGGAGCTTAAAAGAACTGGAAGCGGTAAGCGTTACCAAAAGCACTAAATGTTATAACTTTTATGTTTGGTGGTATTGAAAACTATATAAAATAACCAAAGACGTCACATTGGTGTATATACTGTATATTTGTTTCTTTGTATACAACTCTGTTGTAAGTTCAAGTAAAGACAACACATTTCAAAATGCATATTTACATTGTTTTGAGTTTGCATATTGATGTTTAAGATTTACATTGTGCAATATAATTTTGACAGATGTGATGTGATGACATAGTATTAAACTTTTTTGTTTGTTTATTTTATAAAGATCCCGCCAATCCTACAAGTCCCCTGCAAATAAATTCACAAGAACTCTCAGACGATAGTAATTTAAATTCATCTGTTAAGTTTGCTTCTGGAAATGCAGTAGGTAAGAAATGAATACATTTTTGTCACCAGTTTTCATTCTCTGTGTGTGTATATGTGTGTATGTGTACAGGTGGCCCTCGGTTTACAACGGTTTAATTTGCACCGTTTCAGAATAACAACCTTTTTTTCAGTCATGTAACTGCTATTAAAAAGCATTGAGAAGCAGTGCATTGATTAAAATAGCCAGTAGGTGGAGCTGTCCGCTTGTGTTGCAGCAAAGATATGCAAGCCAAGCACACAAGCAGGCTGAAATTAATCAGTGTAGCTAGCTAGACCTGAGCTATCGAGCAGCTTTCAAAGGAACAAGATCTTCCTGTCTATAAAGTCCAGATTGGAATGCATAGAAAGAACTGTTTGCAAAAAAGATGCAAGTAAAGTCTGTGTTGTGTGTTTTTTATTAGGTTTGTAATGCTGTTTTAGCAAATGTTTTTGTTCATTTAACATAGTTTAATTATATTTCTTTCATGTAATTAGCAAGAGTCCATGAGCTAGTGACGTATGGGATATACATTCCTACCAGGAGGGGCAAAGTTTCCCAAACCTCAAAATGCCTATAAATACACCCCTCACCACACCCACAAATCAGTTTTACAAACTTTGCCTCCTATGGAGGTGGTGAAGTAAGTTTGTGCTAGATTCTAAGTTGATATGCACTCCGCAGCAGGTTGGAGCCCGGTTTTCCTCTCAGCGTGCAGTGAATGTCAGAGGGATGTGAGGAGAGTATTGCCCATTTGAATGCAGTGATCTCCTTCTACGGGGTCTATTTCATAGGTTCTCTGTTATCGGTCGTAGAGATTCATCTCTTACCTCCCTTTTCAGATCGACGATATACTCTTATATATACCATTTCCTCTACTGATTCTCATTTCAGTACTGGTTTGGCTTTCTACTACATGTAGATGAGTGTCCTGGGGTAAGTAAGTCTTATTTTCTGTGACACTCTAAGCTATGGTTGGGCACTTTTATATAAAGTTCTAAATATATGTATTCAAACATTTATTTGCCTTGACTCAGGATGTTCAACGTTCCTTATTTCAGACAGTCAGTTTCATATTTGGGATAATGCATATGAATAAATAATTTTTTTCTTACCTTAAAAATTTTTTGACTTTTCCCTGTGGGCTGTTAGGCTCGCGGGGGCTGAAAATGCTTCATTTTATTGCGTCATTCTTGGCGCGGACTTTTTTGGCGCAAATTTTTTTTTAATTTTTTTTTCTGTTTCCGGCGTCATACGTGTCGCCGGAAGTTGCGTCATTTTTGACGTTCTTTTGCGCCAAAAGTGTTGGCGTTCCGGATGTGGCGTCATTTTTGGCGCCAAAAGCATTTAGACGCCAAATAATGTGGGCGTCTTTTTTGGCGCTAAAAAAATATGGGCATCACTATTGTCTCCACATTATTTAAGTCTCATTATTTTGTGCTTCTGGTTGCTAGAAGCTTATTCACTGGCATTTTTTTCCCATTCCTGAAACTGTCATTTAAGGAATTTGATCAATTTTGCTTTATATGTTGTTTTTTCTATTACATATTGCAAGATGTCCCACGTTGAAGCTGAGTCAGAAGATACTTCTGGAAAATCGCTGCCTGGTGCTGGAGCTACCAAAGCTAAGTGTATCTGCTGTAATCTTTTGGTATCTGTTCCTCCAGCTGTTGTTTGTACTGTTTGTCATGACAAACTTGCTAATGCAGATAATATTTCCTTTAGTACTGTTACATTACCTGTTGCTGTTCCATCAACATCTAATATTCAGAGTGTTCCTGATGACATAAGAGATTTTGTTTCTAAATCCATTAAGAAGGCTATGTCTGTTATTCCTCCTTCTAGTAAACGTAAAAAGTCTATTAAAACTTCATTTTTCAGATGAATTTTTAAATGAACATCATCATTCTGATACTGATATTTGTTCTTCTGATTCAGAGGATTCTGTCTCAGAGGTTGATGCTGATAAATCTTCATATTTATTTAAAATGGAATTTATTCGTTCTTTACTTAAAGAAGTCCTAATTGCATTAGAAATTGAGGATTCTAGTCCTCTTGATACTAAATCTAAACGTTTAGATAAGGTTTTTAAATCTCCTGTAGTTATTCCAGAAGTGTTTTCTGTCCCTGGTGCTATTTCTGAAGTAATTTCCAGGGAATGGAATAATTTGGGTAATTCTTTTACTCCTTCTAAACGTTATAAGCAATTATATCCTGTGCCATCTGACAGATTAGAATTTTGGGACAAAATCCCTAAGGTTGATGGGGCTGTCTCTACTCTTGCTAAGCCTACTACTATTCCTACGGCAGATGGTACTTCCTTTAAGGATCCTTTAGATAGGAAAATTGAATCCTTTCTAAGAAAGGCTTACTTGTGTTCAGGTAATCTTCTTAGACCTGCTATATCTTTAGCGGATGTTGCTGCAGCTTCAACTTTTTGGTTAGAAGCTTTAGCGCAACAAGTAACAGATCATAATTCTCATAGCATTATTATTCTTCTTCAACATGCTAATAATTTTATTTGTGATGCCATCTTTGATATCATTAGAGTTGATGTCAGGTATATGTCTCTAGCTATTTTAGCTAGAAGAGCTTTATGGCTTAAAACTTGGAATGCTGATATGTCTTCTAAGTCTACTCTGCTTTCCCTTTCTTTCCAGGGTAATAAATTATTTGGTTCTCAGTTGGATTCTATTATCTCAACTGTTACTGGAGGGAAAGGAACTTTTTTACCACAGGATAAAAAATCTAAAGGTAAATTTAGGTCTAATAATCGTTTTCGTTCCTTTCGTCACAACAAGGAACAAAAGCCTGATCCTTCATCCTCAGGAGCGGTATCAGTTTGGAAACCATCTCCAGTCTGGAATAAATCCAAGCCTTTTAGAAAACCAAAGCCAGCTCCCAAGTTCACATGAAGGTGCGGCCCTCATTCCAGCTCAGCTGGTAGGGGGAAGATTACGTTTTTTCAAAGAAATTTGGTTCAATTCCGTTCACAATCTCTGGATTCAGAACATTGTTTCAGAAGGGTACAGAATTGGCTTCAAGATAAGGCCTCCTGCAAAGAGATTTTTTCTTTCCCGTGTCCCAGTAAACCTAGCGAAGGCTCAAGCATTTCTGAAATGTGTTTCAGATCTAGAGTTGGCTGGAGTAATTATGCCAGTTCCAGTTCTGGAACAGGGGCTGGGGTTTTATTCAAATCTCTTCATTGTACCAAAGAAGGAGAATTCCTTCAGACCAGTTCTGGATCTTAAAATATTGAATCGTTATGTAAGGATACCAACATTCAAGATGGTAACTATAAGGACTATCCTGCCTTTTGTTCAGCAAGAGCATTATATGTCCACAATAGATTTACAGGATGCATATCTGCATATTCCGATTCATCCAGATCACTTTCAGTTTCTGAGATTCTCTTTCCTAGACAAGCATTACCAGTTTGTGGCTCTACCGTTTGGCCTAGCTACAGCTCCAAGAATTTTTACAAAGGTTCTCGGTGCCCTTCTGTCTGTAAACAGAGAACAGGGTATTGTGGTATTTCCTTATTTGGACGATATCTTGGTACTTGCTCAGTCTTCACATTTAGCAGAATCTCATACGAATCGACTTGTGTTGTTTCTTCAAGATCATGGTTGGAGGATCAATTTACCAAAAAGTTAATTGATTCCTCAGACAAGGGTAACCTTTTTAGGTTTCCAGATAGATTCAGTGTCCATGACTCTGTCACTAACGGACAAGAGACGTCTAAAATTGATATCAGCTTGTCGAAACCTTCAGTCACAATCATTCCCTTCGGTAGCTTTATGCATGGAAATTCTAGGTCTTACGACTGCAGCATCGGACGCGATCCCCTTTGCTCGTTTTCACATGCGACCTCTTCAGCTCTGTATGCTGAACCAGTGGTGCAGGGATTACACAAAGTTATCTCAATTATTATCTTTAACACCGATTGTACGACACTCTCTGATGTGGTGGACAGATCACCATCGTTTAGTTCAGGGGGCTTCTTTTGTTCTTCCGACCTGGACTGTAATTTCAACAAATGCAAGTCTGACAGGTTGGGGAGCTGTTTGGGGGTCTCTGACAGCACAAGGGGTTTGGGAATCTCAGGAGGTGAGATTACCGATCAATATTTTGGAACTCCGTGCAATTTTCAGAGCTCTTCAGTCATGGCCTCTTCTAAAGAGAGAATCGTTCATTTGTTTTCAGACAGACAATGTCACAACTGTGGCATACATCAATCATCAAGGAGGGACTCACAGTCCTCTGGCTATGAAGGAAGTATCTCGAATTCTGGTATGGGCGGAATCCAGCCCATATACCTGGGTTCATATCCCAGGTATAGACAATTGGGAAGCGGATTATCTCAGCCGCCAAACGTTACATCCGGGCGAATGGTCTCTTCACCCAGAGGTATTTCTTCAGATTGTTCAAATGTGGGGACTTCCAGAAATAGATCTGATGGCCTCTCATCTAAATAAGAAACTTCCCAGGTATCTGTCCAGATCCAGGGATCCTCAAGCGGAAGCAGTGGATGCATTGTCACTTCCTTGGAGGTATCATCCTGCCTATATCTTTCCGCCTCTAGTTCTTCTTCCAAGAGTAATCTCCAAGATTCTGAAGGAATGCTCGTTTGTTCTGCTGCTGGTAGCTCCAGCATGGCCTCACAGGTTTTGGTATGCGGATCTTGTCCGGATGGCCTCTTGCCAACCGTGGACTCTTCCGTTAAGACCAGACCTTTTGTCGCAAGGTCCTTTTTTCCATTAGGATCTCAAATCCTTAAATTTAAAGGTATGGAGATTGAACGCTTGATTCTTAGTCAAAGAGGTTTCTCTGACTCTGTGATTAATACTATGTTACAGGCTCGTAAATCCGTATCTAGGGAGATATATTATAGAGTCTGGAAGACTTATATTTCTTGGTGTCTTTCTCATCATTTTTCCTGGCATTCTTTTAGAATTCCGAGAATTTTACAGTTTCTTCAGGATGGTTTGGATAAAGGTTTGTCTGCAAGTTCCTTGAAAGGACACATCTCTGCTCTTTCTGTTCTTTTTCACAGAAAGATTGCTAATCTTCCTGATATTGTTTTGTACAAGCTTTGGTTCGTATAAAACCTGTCATTAAGTCAATTTCTCCTCCTTGGAGTTTGAATTTGGTTCTGGGGGCTCTTCAAGCTCCTCCGTTTGAACCTATGCATTCATTGGACATCAAATTACTTTCTTGGAAAGTTTTGTTCCTTTTGGCCATCTCTTCTGCCAGACGAGTTTCTGAATTATCTGCTCTTTCTTGTGAGTCTCCTTTTCTGATTTTTCATCAGGATAAGGCGGTGTTGCGAACTTCTTTTAAATCTTTACCTAAGGTTGTGAATTCTAACAACATTAGTAGAGAAATTGTGGTTCCTTCATTGTGTCCTAATCCTAAGATTTCTAAGGAGAGATCATTGCATTCTTTGGATGTAGTTAGAGCTTTGAAATATTATGTTGAAGCTACTAAGAATTTCCGAAAGACTTCTAGTCTATTTGTTATCTTTTCCGGTTCTAGGAAAGGTCAGAAGGCCTCTGCCATTACTTTGGCATCTTGGTTGAAATCTTTAATTCATCATGCTTATGTCGAGTCGGGTAAAACTCCGCCTCAAAGGATTACAGCTCATTCTACTAGGTCAGTTTCTACTTCCTGGGCGTTTAGGAATGATGCTTCGGTTGATCAGATTTGCAAAGCAGCAACTTGGTCTTCTTTGCATACTTTTACTAAATTCTACCATTTTGATGTGTTTTCTTCTTCTGAAGCTGTTTTTGGTAGAAAAGTACTTAAGGCAGCTGTTTCAGTTTGAATCTTCTGCTTATTATTTCAGTTTTTCTTTCATGTAATTAGCAAGAGTCCATGAGCTAGTGACGTATGGGATATACATTCCTACCAGGAGGGGCAAAGTTTCCCAAACCTCAAAATGCCTATAAATACACCCCTCACCACACCCACAATTCAGTTTTACAAACTTTGCCTCCTATGGAGGTGGTGAAGTAAGTTTGTGCTAGATTCTACGTTGATATGCGCTCCGCAGCAAGTTGGAGCCCGGTTTTCCTCTCAGCGTGCAGTGAATGTTAGAGGGATGTGAGGAGAGTATTGCCTATTTGAATGCAGTGATCTCCTTCTACGGGGTCTATTTCATAGGTTCTCTGTTATCGGTCGTAGAGATTCATCTCTTACCTCCCTTTTCAGATCGACGATATACTCTTATTTATATACAATTACCTCTACTGATTCTCGTTTCAGTACTGGTTTGGCTTTCTACAAACATGTAGATGAGTGTCCTGGGGTAAGTAAATCTTATTTTTTGTGACACTCTAAGCTATGGTTGGGCACTTTGTTTATAAAGTTCTAAATATATGTATTCAAACATTTATTTGCCTTGACTCAGAATGTTCAACATTCCTTATTTTCAGACAGTCAGTTTCATATTTGGGATAATGCATTTGAATTATTCATTTTTTCTTACCTTCAAAAATGTGACTCTTTTTTCCCTGTGGGCTGTTAGGCTCGCGGGGGCTGAAAATGCTTCATTTTATTGCGTCATTCTTGGCGCGGACTTTTTTGGCGCAAAAAATCTTTTCCGTTTCCGGCGTCATACGTGTCGCCGGAAGTTGCGTCATTTTTTGACGTTATTTTGTGCCAAAAATGTCGGCGTTCCGGAAGTGGCGTCATTTTTGGCGCCAAAAGCATTTAGGCGCCAAATAATGTGGGCGTCTTATTTGGCGCTAAAAAAAATATGGGCGTCGCTTTTGTCTCCACATTATTTGTCTCATTTTTCATTGCTTCTGGTTGCTAGAAGCTTGTTCTTTGGCATTTTTTACCATTCCTGAAACTGTCATTTAAGGAATTTGATCAATTTTGCTTTATATGTTGTTTTTTCTCTTACATATTGCAAGATGTCTCACGTTGCATCTGAGTCAGAAGATACTTCAGGAAAATCGCTGTCTAGTGCTGGACCTACCAAAGCTAAGTGTATCTGCTGTAAACTTTTGGTAGCTATTCCTCCGGCTGTTGTTTGTATTAATTGTCATGACAAACTTGTTAATGCAGATAATATTTCCTTTAGTAAAGTACCATTGCCTGTTGCAGTTCCTTCAACATCTAAGGTGCAGAATGTTCCTGATAACATAAGAGATTTTGTTTCTGAATCCATTAAGAAGGCTATGTCTGTTATTTCTCCTTCTAGTAAACATAAAAAATCTTTTATAACTTCTCTCCCTACAGATGAATTTTTAAATGAACATCATCATTCTGATTCTGATGATTCTTCTGGTTCAGAGGATTCTGTCTCAGAGATTGATGCTGATAAATCTTCATATTTATTTAAAATGGAATTTATTCGTTCTTTACTTAAAGAAGTACTAATTGCTTTAGAAATAGAGGATTCTGGTCCTCTTGATACTAATTCTAAACGTTTAGATAAGGTATTTAAATCTCCTGTGGTTATTCCAGAAGTTTTTCCTGTTCCTAATGCTATTTCTGAAGTAATTTCCAAGGAATGGGATAAATTGGGTAATTCATTTACTCCTTCTAAACGTTTTAAGCGATTATATCCTGTGCCGTCTGACAGATTAGAATTTTGGGACAAAATCCCTAGAGTTGATGGGGCTATTTCTACCCTTGCTAAACGTACTACTATTCCTACGTCAGATGGTACTTCATTTAAGGATCCTCTAGATAGGAAAATTGAATCCTTTCTAAGAAAAGCTTATCTGTGTTCAGGTAATCTTCTTAGACCTGCTATATCATTGGCTGATGTTGCTGCAGCTTCAACTTTTTGGTTGGAAATTTTAGCGCAACAAGTAACAGATCATGATTCTCATAATATTATTATTCTTCTTCAGCATGCTAATAATTTTATCTGTGATGCCATTTTTGATATTATTAGAGTTGATGTCAGGTTTATGTCTCTAGCTATTTTAGCTAGAAGAGCTTTATGGCTTAAGACTTGGAATGCTGATATGGCTTCTAAATCAACTCTACTTTCCATTTCTTTCCAGGGTAACAAATTATTTGGTTCTCAGTTGGATTCTATTATCTCAACTGTTACTGGTGGGAAAGGAACTTTTTTACCACAGGATAAAAAATCTAAGGGTAAAAACAGGGCTAATAATCGTTTTCGTTCCTTTCGTTTCAACAAAGAACAAAAGCCTGATCCTTCATCCTCAGGAGCAGTTTCAGTTTGGAAACCATCTCCAGTCTGGAATAAATCCAAGCCTGCTAGAAAGGCAAAGCCTGCTTCTAAGTCCACATGAAGGTGCGGCCCTCATTCCAGCTCAGCTGGTAGGGGGCAGGTTACGTTTTTTCAAAGAAATTTGGTTCAATTCTGTTCACAATCTTTGGATTCAGAATATTGTTTCAGAAGGGTACAGAATTGGTTTCAAGATGAGACCTCCTGCAAAGAGATTTTTTCTTTCCCGTGTCCCAGTAAATCCAGTGAAAGCTCAAGCATTTCTGAATTGTGTTTCAGATCTAGAGTTGGCTGGAGTAATTATGCCAGTTCCAGTTCCGGAACAGGGGATGGGGTTTTATTCAAATCTCTTCATTGTACCAAAGAAGGAGAATTCCTTCAGACCAGTTCTGGATCTAAAAATATTGAATCGTTATGTAAGGATACCTACGTTCAAAATGGTAACTGTAAGGACTATCTTGCCTTTTGTTCAGCAAGGGCATTATATGTCCACGATAGATTTACAGGATGCATATCTGCATATTCCAATTCATCCAGATCATTATCAGTTCCTGAGATTCTCTTTTCTGGACAGGCATTACCAGTTTGTGGCTCTGCCGTTTGGCCTAGCTACAGCTCCAAGAATTTTTACAAAGGTTCTCGGTGCCCTTCTGTCTGTAATCAGAGAACAGGGTATTGTGGTATTTCCTTATTTGGACGATATCTTGGTACTTGCTCAGTCTTTACATTTAGCAGAATCTCATACGAATCGACTTGTGTTGTTTCTTCAAGATCATGGTTGGAGGATCAATTTACCAAAAAGTTCATTGATTCCTCAGACAAGGGTGACCTTTCTGGGATTCCAGATAGATTCAGTGTCCATGACTCTGTCTTTTACAGACAAGAGATGTCTAAAATTGATTTCAGCTTGTCGAAACCTTCAGTCACAATCATTCCCTTCGGTAGCCTTATGCATGGAAATTCTAGGTCTTATGACTGCTGCATCGGACGCGATCCCCTTTGCTCGTTTTCACATGCGACCTCTACAGCTCTGTATGCTGAATCAATGGTGCAAGGATTACACAAAGATATCTCAAATAATATCTTTAAAACCGATTGTACGACACTCTCTAACGTGGTGGACAGATCACCATCGTTTAATTCAGGGGGCTTCTTTTGTGCTTCCGACCTGGACTGTAATTTCAACAGATGCAAGTCTCTCGGGTTGGGGAGCTGTGTGGGGATCTCTGACGGCACAAGGAGTTTGGGAATCTCAGGAGGTGAGATTACCGATCAATATTTTGGAACTCCGTGCAATTTTCAGAGCTCTTCAGTCTTGGCCTCTTCTGAAGAGAGAATCGTTCATTTGTTTTCAGACAGACAATGTCACAACTGTGGCATACATCAATCATCAAGGAGGGACTCACAGTCCTCTGGCTATGAAAGAAGTATCTCGAATTCTGGTTTGGGCGGAATCCAGCTCCTGTCTAATCTCTGCGGTTCATATCCCAGGGATAGACAATTGGGAAGCGGATTATCTCAGTCGCCAAACGTTGCATCCGGGCGAATGGTCTCTTCACCCAGAGGTATTTCTTCAGATTGTTCAAATGTGGGAACTTCCAGAAATAGATCTGATGGCGTCTCATCTAAACAAGAAACTTCCCAGGTATCTGTCCAGATCCCGGGATCCTCAGGCGGAGGCAGTGGATGCATTATCACTTCCTTGGAAGTATCATCCTGCCTATATCTTTCCGCCTCTAGTTCTTCTTCCAAGAGTAATCTCCAAGATTCTGAAGGAATGCTCGTTTGTTCTGCTGGTAGCTCCGGCATGGCCTCACAGGTTTTGGTATGCGGATCTGGTCCGGATGGCTTCTTGCCAACCGTGGACTCTTCCGTTAAGACCAGACCTTCTGTCGCAAGGTCCTTTTTTCCATCAGGATCTGAAATCCTTAAATTTAAAGGTATGGAGATTGAACGCTTGATTCTTGGTCAAAGAGGTTTCTCTGACTCTGTGATTAATACTATGTTACAGGCGCGTAAATCTGTATCTAGAGAGATATATTATAGAGTCTGGAAGACTTATATTTCTTGGTGTCTTTCTCATCATTTTTCTTGGCATTCTTTTAGAATACCGAGAATTTTACAGTTTCTTCAGGATGGTTTAGATAAGGGTTTGTCCGCAAGTTCCTTGAAAGGTCAAATCTCTGCTCTTTCTGTTCTTTTTCACTGAAAGATTGCTATTCTTCCTGATATTCATTGTTTTGTACAAGCTTTGGTTCGTATAAAACCTGTCATTAAGTCAATTTCTCCTCCTTGGAGTTTGAATTTGGTTCTGGGGGCTCTTCAAGCTCCTCCGTTTGAACCTATGCATTCATTGGACATTAAATTACTTTCTTGGAAAGTTTTGTTCCTTTTGGCAATCTCTTCTGCCAGAAGAGTTTCTGAATTATCTGCTCTTTCTTGTGAGTCTCCTTTTCTGATTTTTCATCAGGATAAGGCGGTGTTGCGAACTTCTTTTGATTTTTTACCTAAAGTTGTGAATTCCAACAACATTAGTAGAGAAATTGTGGTTCCTTCATTATGTCCTAATCCTAAGAATTCTAAGGAAAAATCGTTACATTCTTTGGATGTTGTTAGAGCTTTGAAATATTATGTTGAAGCTACTAAGTCTTTCCGTAAGACTTCTAGTCTATTTGTTATTTTTTCCGGTTCTAGAAAAGGCCAGAAAGCTTCTGCCATTTCTTTGGCATCTTGGTTGAAATCTTTAATTCATCTTGCCTATGTTGAGTCGGGTAAAACTCCGCCTCAAAGGATTACAGCTCATTCTACTAGGTCAGTTTCTACTTCCTGGGCGTTTAGGAATGAAGCTTCAATTGATCAGATTTGCAAAGCAGCAACTTGGTCCTCTTTGCATACTTTTACTAAATTCTACCATTTTGATGTATTTTCTTCTTCTGAAGCAGTTTTTGGTAGAAAAGTACTTCAGGCAGCGGTTTCAGTTTGAATCTTCTGCTTATGTTTTTCATTAAACTTTATTTTGGGTGTGGATTATTTTCAGCAGGAATTGGCTGTCTTTATTTTATCCCTCCCTCTCTAGTGACTCTTGTGTGGAAAGATCCACATCTTGGGTAATCATTATCCCATACGTCACTAGCTCATGGACTCTTGCTAATTACATGAAAGAAAACATAATTTATGTAAGAACTTACCTGATAAATTCATTTCTTTCATATTAGCAAGAGTCCATGAGGCCCGCCCTTTTTTTGTGGTGGTTATGATTTTTGTATAAAGCACAATTATTCCAATTCCTTATTTTATATGCTTTCGCACTTTATCACCCCACTTCTTGGCTATTCGTTAAACTGAATTGTGGGTGTGGTGAGGGGTGTATTTATAGGCATTTTGAGGTTTGAGAAACTTTGCCCCTCCTGGTAGGAATGTATATCCCATACGTCACTAGCTCATGGACTCTTGCTAATATGAAAGAAATGAATTTATCAGGTAAGTTCTTACATAAATTATGTTTTTTCATTTAATCTTTATTTTGGGTGTGGATTATTTTTCAGTGGAATTGGCTGTCTTTATTTTATCCCTCCCTCTCTAGTGACTCTTGCGTGGAAAGATCCACATCTTGGGTAGTCATTATCCCATACGTCACTAGCTCATGGACTCTTGCTAATTACATGAAAGAAAACATAATGTATGTAAGAACTTACCTGATAAATTCATTTCTTTCATATTAGCAAGAGTCCATGAGGCCCACCCTTTTTTGTGGTGGTTATGATTTTTTTGTATAAAGCACAATTATTCCAATTACTTATTTTTTATGCTTTCGCACTTTTTTCTTATCACCCCACTTCTTGGCTATTCGTTAAACTGATTTGTGGGTGTGGTGAGGGGTGTATTTATAGGCATTTTGAGGTTTGGGAAACTTTGCCCCTCCTGGTAGGAATGTATATCCCATACGTCACTAGCTCATGGACTCTTGCTAATATGAAAGAAATTAATTTATCAGGTAAGTTCTTACATAAATTATGTTATTCTGTGTTGTGTGATTATTTAATTAGATTTATAATGCTGTTTAGCATTTAAAGTCTTCAATTCAAAGCTTTAAAAATAATGTAACTCCCTCACTTCCCATTGACTTACATTATAAACTCGGTTTCAATTTACAACCATTCCTTCTGGAACCTAACCCCGGCGTAAACTGACGGCTACCCTGTATATATATGTGTGTGTGTGTGTGTGTATATATACAGGGAGTGCAGAATTATTAGGCAAATTAGTATTTTGACCACATCATCCTCTTTATGCATGTTGTCTTACTCCAAGCTGTATAGGCTCGAAAGCCTACTACCAATTAAGCATATTAGGTGATGTGCATCTCTGTAATGAGAAGGGGTGTGGTCTAATGACATCAACACCCTATATCAGGTGTGCATAATTATTAGGCAACTTCCTTTACTTTGGCAAAATGGGTCAAAAGAAGGACTTGACAGGCTCAGAAAAGTCAAAAATAGTGAGATATCTTGCAGAGGGATGCAGCACTCTTAAAATTGCAAAGCTTCTGAAGCGTGATCATCGAACAATCAAGCGTTTAATTCAAAATAGTCAACAGGGTCGCAAGAAGCGTGTGGGAAAAACCAAGGAGCAAAATAACTGCCCATGAACTGAGAAAAGTCAAGCGTGCAGCTGCCAAGATGCCACTTGCCACCAGTTTGGCCATATTTCAGAGCTGCAACATCACTGGAGTGCCCAAAAGCACAAGGTGTGCAATACTCAGAGACATGGCCAAGGTAAGAAAGGCTGAAAGACGACCACCACTGAACAAGACACACAAGCTGAAACGTCAAGACTGGGCCAAGAAATATCTCAAGACTGATTTTTCTAAGGTTTTATGGACTGATGAAATGAGAGTGAGTCTTGATGGGCCAGATGGATGGGCCCGTGGCTGGATTGGTAAAGGGCAGAGAGCTCCAGTCCGACTCAGACGCCAGCAAGGTGGAGGTGGAGTACTGGTTTGGGCTGGTATCATCAAAGATGAGCTTGTGGGGCCTTTTCGGGTTGAGGATGGAGTCAAGCTCAACTCCCAGTCCTACTGCCAGTTTCTGGAAGACACCTTCTTCAAGCAGTGGTACAGGAAGAAGTCTGCATCATTCAAGAAAAACATGATTTTCATGCAGGACAATGCTCCATCACACGCGTCCAAGTACTCCACAGCGTGGCTGGCAAGAAAGGGTATAAAAGAAGAAAATCTAATGACATGGCCTCCTTGTTCACCTGATCTGAACCCCATTGAGAACCTGTGGTCCATCATCAAATGTGAGATTTACAAGGAGGGAAAACAGTACACCTCTCTGAACAGTGTCTGGGAGGCTGTGGTTGCTGCTGCACGCAATGTTGATGGTGAACAGATCAAAACACTGACAGAATCCATGGATGGCAGGCTTTTGAGTGTCCTTGCAAAGAAAGGTGGCTATATTGGTCACTGATTTGTTTTTGTTTTGTTTTTGAATGTCAGAAATGTATATTTGTGAATGTTGAGATGTTATATTGGTTTCACTGGTAAAAATAAATAATTGAAATGGGTATATATTTGTTTTTTGTTAAGTTGCCTAATAATTATGCACAGTTATAGTCAACTGCACACACAGATATCCCCCTAAAATAGCTATACCTAAAAACAAACTAAAAACTACTTCCAAAACTATTCAGCTTTGATATTAATGAGTTTTTTTGGGTTCATTGAGAACATGGTGGTTGTTCAATAATAAAATTAATCCTCAAAAATACAACTTGCCTAATAATTCTGCACTCCCTGTATATATATGTGTATATATATATATATATATATATATATATATATATATATATATATATATACATATATATATATATATATATATATATATATGTATATATATATATGTATATATATATATGTATATATATATGTATATATATATGTATATATATATGTATATATATGTATATATATATATATATATATATATATATATATGTATATATATATGTATATATATGTGTATATATATATATATATATATATATATATATATATATATATATATATATATATATATATATATAGATAGATATATTAAATCATTACTTTTGTAAAACTCACCTTTTTCTGCTTTGTCAAGACCTTTTTTTAAAGGGACAGTGCACCCTTTAAAGGGATAGGAAAGTCAATTAAACTTGTATAATTCAGACAGAGCATGTCATTTTATGACACTTTTAAATTCACTCTATTTTCAAAAGTGCTTTGTTCTCTTGCTTGTTGAAAAATAATACGCACATATCCTACACTAGTAGGGGCTAGCTGCTGATTGGTGCCTGCACACGTGTCTCTTTTGAATGGCTAACTAGATGTGTTCAGTGCTGTTCCTTCAGCAATTGATAACAAGAGAATGAAGCAAATTGTTAATAAGTAATTTGGAAAGTTGTTGAAATTGTATGTTCTATCCGAATCATGAAAGAAAAATTTGGGGTTTCCTGTCCCTTTATATAGACACTGATTAAAATGTTGTCGTCTAAAATTAATTCCCATAAAGGTATTTTGAGTAATTACACGTCAAAGTGGTGTTTTGGTGGCATTCATTTTATAAGGTCTATTTGGCAAGATTTGTCAAATTCAAACTGTAGGCATTACATATTACCTTAGTACATGTAATAAAAGGCCAGCTGCTGTTGAAACCTTTCCATTTTAAGTACCATTGTTTTTCCCTCTATTGTTATATCCACTGTTGGCTGTACTAACTATCAGGAGAAGAATACATAAACATGTTAGTTTTCTAACTAGTGTGTTTGTTTCTTGGAGAGGACTAAATTGCAAGGTCATGTGGTTTTTCACAAGGGGTGTAGTACCAGGGTATCTGATTAGATGTGCTGAGGGAGAGGTGGAGTTGGTGCACAGCATCACTGGAGCTGAGTGAAAGACTGCAGAGTTATATGCTTGAGGAGCAAGGTGTGTGTAGAGGTTAATTGTAGATTACAGAAGATGTTAGTGGTGAGGTGATTCAGGGGTAAATAAATGCTGTTGTGTTAAAATCACTTGTTTTTGATTGTTATGCAATATGAAAAATAAAAATTGTGCTGAAACGATTTTGTGGCAATACTGAATGTGAAATAATTGGAACAGCACCGCCTATTGGTCAACATGAATAACGTGTCTCTATACTGTGCATTAAAGGGACATTAAACGCTAAATAAATGCTAGATAGAATGAAGCATTTAAAGAAAAGATTAGTCTGAGATCAACATGTAGATGTATTTTTAAAGTTTAATTAGTTGTTTTTAAATGTTGACAAATTAATGTAAATATGTAGTGTCTATAAAGCAGTGGGAGCTGCCATGTTGTAACTTAGCTTTCTTTCTCTGCTGAGGCCAATTAGAGACAGTTATAAATGATTCACAAAGGTGTGCAGCCAATGTCAGTGTTTCTTTCCTAAGATATGGTGAGTCCACGGATTCATCAATTACTATTGGGAATATCACTCCTGGCCAGCAGGAGGAGGCAAAAAGCACCACAGCCAAGCTGTTAAGTATCACTCCCCTTCCCACAAACCTCAGTCATTCTCTTTGCCTCTGTTCATGGAGGAGGTTAAGTTTTTGGTGTCTGAAGAAGATTGAATTTATTTCACTTCAATCAAGATTGTATTATTTTGGAAGCCAGAGTAGGTTTACTCTGACCTTCTCTCTCAAGATTGGGTATAGCCGTACTCCACGTTAGTCTCTTCAGTAGGGCAGTGGTGGCTTTAAAGCAGTTAGGAACTTGTAATATGGGCCTTGCTGTGTTTTCCTAGCATGTTGCTTCCCTAGAACATAAAGCCAGAGTAGGATTACTCTGATCTTTAATTTTTTCTACAGGCCTCTGTGGGGGGTGGCTTCCTCTCATGCCGGGTAAGCTGTCCTCCTGCCGGACGGCTAGATGCAGGTAAGTGCCTTTGAGTCTTCTAGGGAGATTTGGCACTTTATCAGTTATCTGCAGTATTATTGAGAATCAGTATATCCTTGGTATGGATATCGTTAAGGGCAGGGTGCAGGCACTTTTTATGTATGTGAGAGGGACTGTTCATTGACTCCTCATTTTATTATGTATTAGAGGTTAAATCTGCATTATGCTTGTTGGGATAGTCTTCATAGTCACTTTGTTTTTACACTTTGTGTATTTTGCTTGTTAAATGGAGCAGCTTTCTCATTTCAGCATTACGGGCAGCTGCAGCTCACTAGCTAGGAGCGGACTTCTCTAGCCCCAATGCCACTAGTTTATTATGGGACAACTTGGACACTGTTTTTTCTCCTGCATGCTTGTCTCACTAAATTTCTTTAGCGGCGATGTGGGCTGTTGTCTCCAGACGGAGTCTAAATATTTGATGGGTTATAAGATTTTTATTAAAACAAAACGGTTTCTTAGTCTAATAGTTCCTATTATCCAAAGTAGTAGCTTATATCTAAACTACTCTAATAGTGAGAGGCATATTTATTGAGAAAAATGTGATCATTTTGTACTTATTGCTCACAGACCTTAATGGTTAAGTTTAGGTCTGAGTATTTACCACATGTTTTTGGATCTTTTTTCCTGTGGATTATTACCTAATACATCCCATGGCAATTTAAGATAATTTAAAGTGACAGCACAATTTTTATAATTTGTGCTTGTGAGTCTACTCATGGAGGGGGAGCTCTGTTCCCATGTTATGTAAAAGGGACACTGAACCCAAATTTATTTCTTTCGTGATTCAGATAGAGCATGCAATTTTAAGCATTCTTCTAATTTACTCCTATTAAATTTACTTTATTCTCTTGGTACCTTTATTTGAAAAGCAAAAATGTAAGTTTAGATGCCGGCCCATCTTTGGTGAACATCCTGGATTGTTGTTGCTGATTGGTGGATAAATTCACCCACAAATAAACAAGTGCTGCCCAGGGTACTGAACCAAAAAATGGCTGGCTCCTTAGCTTAGATGCCTTCTTTTTAAAATAAAGTTAGCAAGAGAACGAATAAAAATTTATAATAGGAGTAAATTAGAAAGTTGCTTAAAATTACATGCTCTATCTGAATCACAAAAGAAAAAAATTGTGTTCAGTGTCCCTTTAAGAATTCTCATATTTTGTCTCTCAGGATAATGCTGTTTGGGCATTGCCACAGTTTTCTCCTCAAATGTCCCAAGCCTCATGGCATCACATATATAGTGCCCTGCATTTTCCTCTGTCTCCTGGAGGAGCTTATTTACTAGCAGAATTTTTCTTTTTGCTCAGGTATCTTCTGCGATATCTGCGGCATTGTCTGCTTTTCCTATACTTCGCAAGAGGAATATTAGAAATTCAGATAGTAAGGTTTCTGTTCTATCTGCTGCTACACAGGTTTAAGTAGGATACGTCGGTAGCCTCTGAGGGTGAAATCTCAGTTTCGTACAGTATCATTTCTTCATCTGATGCTGAAGGGGCTACCTTCAGATGTATGCTTAGTCACCTCGTGTATTAGTAAGGAGGTTTTAGCTACTGGAAACACTCCGACATGCCTGTCGTCAACTCAAACAACTCTTGGTCAGCTTAATAGTTGCTTGAGGTTACTTCCTTTGTATAAGTGCTTTCCTGTACATTCTAGGAGATTTTTAATGGGAATAGGATAAGTTTGGGATTCTTTTTTCCCCGTCCCCTGTCTTTACATAGATTTTCCTGTCTCCGTCTCGATTAAATATCGTGACGCACAGTGCCTAAATAGTAGGGCAATTCTATTCTGGCTTTAAGAACTGCAATTCCTAGAGAGAATAGATGTTCTGTTCAGGATTCAAGGGTCTAAGGGGATCCAATGGAAGTTGTATTGCCACTATGTCAAGTGCGGCATCTTATAGTGCAATGTCTTGTCTGATTCCAATTTGGTAGGAACTCCTTTAAAGAGGAGATCCAGTACAGAATTTAAACTAACCAATTTCTGTTATTCTGATGCTACTATGCAGAATTTTTAGCCGGAAGCTAAGCTATCTGGCTTTGCTGTACTAGCCCGTGGGGCGTTGGGTCTATGTTTATGGTCAGTGAATTTTCCTCTGAGTCCAAGTTTCTGACGCTTCCTTGCAAGGGTAAGACCTAGTTTGGTCCTGATCTGACAGGAATATTTCTGATATAAGAGTGGAAAAGGGTCTTTTCTATCACTAGACAAGATGAATAGTCCTAGAGGAGTTTGCCCTCAATCCGGAAATCAGTCCAATTTGAGGGGTTGATCTCTTTGTTTGTCTTCAAACATAGATACGAGATGTCCCGGATAGGCTGCGGACATAGAATTTCAGGATTTCATATGCTTCATTCCTTCCTTTCAGTGACAGGTTCCTCCTCTTAATTGTATCTGACAGATAACAGTGAGGCGTTTTGAAGTGCATTAAGGACCTTTCTTCCCTGTGAGTGATAGTTTCAGCTCCTGTTAGGGAACAGGGTCTAGGATTCTATTCATTTCTGTTTGTGATTTCCCAAAAAGAGGGAATTGTTCGTCCTATGGTAGATCTAATGTGTCTCATCAAGCTGGGTATAATCCTTTAAAATGGAATCCAGCGTTTCCTTTCTTCGTTGGTTTAAGAGGGTCATTTCATGTTGACCATAGACCTGGAGGATGCATATTCAAGTTCCTAAGTTTTGTTTTTCAAACAAAAAGTTTCCGTTTGTAGCTCTTTCCTATGGCTTTGCCACGGCTACCAATGGGTGTGCTCTGGTTTTGGGGAAATTGTTGTTGTGCCCTTCCTGGACAATATAATTGTTCAGGCACCATCTTTTCAACAAGCTTACTCTCACACAGAGACTTTGTTGTCTTTTCTAAGTTCCCACGGAGGGAAAGTGAATTTGGAAATGAGTTCCCTTGTTCCAGCTACAGGCTCGCAAGCTTGTTACTAGAAAGATTTATAATAATTTATGGCACAAATATCTTTCTTGGTGTGAATCCAAGGGCTACTCTTGGAGTAGGGTCAGGATTGCTAAGATTTTGTCTTTTTCTCCAGGAAGGTCTGGAGAAGGGTTTGTCAATCAGTACCCTGAAAGGTCAGATTTTTTTTTGGCCTCTTAAGCGTCTGATGAACGTGCCAGATGTGCAATATTTTTGTCAGGCCTTAGTCAGAATCAGGCCTTTGTTTAAGTCTATTACTCCTCCTTGGAGCCTTAACCTTGTTCGCAAGGTTTTTGCAGCTGGCTTCTTTTGAGCCATTGCATTCCATAGATATTAGATTGTTATCTTGGAAGGTATTGTTTCTTGTTGCTATCTCTTCTGCTCGGAGAGTCTAAGAACTCTCAGCTTGCAATGTGATTCTGCTTATCTTATCTTTCTTGCCGATATGGCGGTTCTTCATTCTAAGTTAGGTTTCCTTCCTAAAAGTGATTTCGGACAGAAATATTAATCAGGAAATTGTTGTTCCTTCTATATGTCCTAGTCCTTCTTATCATAAGAAACGTTTGTTGCACAACCTGGATGTTGTGCATGCTTTTTATTTTCAGGTGTCTAGGATTTTCGCCAGTCTTCTGCCCTGTTTGTTTTTTTTCTCTGGGAAACATGAGGGTCAGAATGCTTCTGTTACTTCTCTTTCCCTCTGGTTGAGAAGTTTAATTTGTTTTGCTTATGAGACTGCTGGTCAGTAGCCTCTTGAGAGAATTACAGCTTATTCCACTAGAGCTGTTTCTTTTTCTTGGGGTTTCAAAAATGAAGCTTCTGTAGAACAAATTTGCAAATTTGTACATTTCGGCCTAGTGTGGGCCTCGTCAGTGAGGTGCAGCCATATCCCTCTAGGCACACTGAGCAACGGGTCCACGTCTGGATTACCGCATCACACTTAGGGAGACTTCCCTAAGAGTCATAAATATATATATATATATATATATATATATATATATATATATATATATATATATATATATATATATATATAAATGACCCCCCTAAGAAAATCCATCATAAGTCATTTATCTATAGGAAAAATATGTATTTGCAATAAATTGTTTACAAACAGCTCTTTTTGCCTTTATATCTGCATTTGAAATAGCTGATTTTGTGTGTGGTATGCCATACTTGAGTATAAGCTAAAGACAATCTGTATACACATAGCCAGCAGAAGAATTTACACTGTGGGAGTGGGAGATAGGAGAGATAAGTAATAAAATGTTAATTTGAAATTATTCTCTCTAAGGCCCTGATATTTAAAGATTCTCCAGCTTGGAAAGATATTGTAGTTCAGACTTCACAAAGGCTGAACTCTCTGAATTTTCAAAAGAAAAATACAATGCACAAAGTGTAACAAAACTCTCATATCACGCAGTGCTATATTGCACTGGGCTTGTCTCTACTTCACATAAATAAATGAGAGAGATCTTGCATTGATGGAGAGTTCTGCCCTTTTATATTACTATAGATTTTAGATTGGGTCCTTTGCACTTTCTCATTTGTATTTTAATACTTTTAATTTTGATCTATTTTACACATTCTGATTATGCTTTGAAAGTTTCTGTGTTACTTTATTAATTAAGAATCCTACTTTGTATATTTCTGTGTATCTTTTACAAATTACATTGCATTTTGTAGTTTCTCCATTGTAAATTGACAGTTTCAGAAAGTGGGAGGGACAAGGTTGTCAGGTGAACAGATGAGTTCCCTAGGTATATCTGAAGCTCTCTCACAAGTCTTGTGAAATTTTTAAAGCTTTTTAAACAAACTGGTCTAACTGATTTCTCTTGCCAGCTGTATGCAGGTGGAGTTTGCTCAAAATTCACAATACACTTGTTTTAACTAACAGAAAAGTAATATATACTAAAATATAGACAAAAGCAAGTTAAATTATACTGAAAACAGCAGTTTAATTTGAAATTAATGCAAACTGAGCCTTTCTATCAGCCCCAAGGGTTCTCCAGTTACCTTCTCTCTCCCATGTGATATTGTGTATCCCAGAGAGCTTCATTACTTTCTATGGAAGGCATCTCTCATCTCTCTGGTATTTCCAGGTTCTTCCTCATTTCTTAGAAAATTCAGTGAGTTCTGCCCCTGTGAAGTCATCATTACATTCTCTCTCCAAACTAGAGAATGATTGATTATCTAACCCATATAAAGTAATGATGCTCTCTGGGAAATTGAAGCTCACTGTTTTTCAGTTTTAATTTAAATAAAAGACATGCAAATAGCAATCTTATTTTGTAAAATATACACATAAATATACACAATATGAGCCTAATTTGTTAAAGTTACACAAAAACTGTTCAGGCATAATCAAAATTTGTAAAATCACAATCCTAAATACACTGTTGTATATAAAATACAAACTAGAAACTGCAAAGTTAAAATGTAATCTGATTTGTTAAGTGACATAAAATAGAAAGCACAAAGTGTAAATGCAGCACTTGACTTGTCTCTCCTTCACATACAGAAATGCAGGTAATTCCCCTTGGAGATTTAAAGCACAATCTGCCTTTTGAAACTTTCACTAGGGATCTCGCAGTGCTGGAGGATCATTTTAGAATATCTCACCTGAGCAGAGAGGTTTTGAATATTAGGGCTTAAAGTGAAGGTTAAGTTACCTGTATGTTGAACTTGAATCCAATTCTCTGTCCAAAATAATTATGGGTTTCATTCATCATCTTGCATGAAATCATCTTGAAATAAAGTAATCGCCGTATTAACTCGATATTTAAAGCTTATCAAAATCTACCTGTTTTTTATTCATTTTACTTTTCAGTCATGTTCTCCAAACTACCAATTGAATTTCTGCCACCTGCCTACTATTTAAACAGTGCATTCGCTACTGTCTCACTCTCCATCTGGACTCTAATACACGCTCCCGTTTTGCGCTGGTGTAATAGCTTGCAGTCATTGGTACTTAGGCTAAAAACAATTATTTGATTAACGCATGCGCATTGGTGAGTGGATGGAATAGTATCGCATGTGCAGTAGTAGTTTACATCGGTGTTTAGCGCATGTGCAATAGTTAAGGTTCATTGTGCACTCACTTGGGAGAGGCGTATAGAGCGGGTGGGACCGCTCTATACGTAATAGCGGAGAAAGTCTGGAAGTAGAAGTGGGGAGGAGTTTGCACGGTAGGCAGATTACTATGTTTAAAAAAAAAATATTCATTCATAAAATATATTAAAATAAACTTAGCGATCTGCTTATTCTGTTAGTAAAGAATGATTATAAAGCTCTGATTTCCTTGCATGTTCAACCCATTTTAATAGGTTGTGGTTTCAAGGTTCAAAACCAGATATTTAATACATAAAAATAAACCTAAAGAAGCAATTTTTTATACATTTGTACTCTGTAGCCTGGTATTACATGTCTTTGGAAAGACATTAAGGGAAAAACAATTGTACAGCACACTGTCCCTTTAAGCATTACTTTTCATAAACTGGTAAATAGATCACTCTTCTGTGTCCCATACAGAAGCCGCTTGCTGTAAAAAAGTTAAAGGGCCATAATAGTCAAAAATTAAATTACATAATTAAAACATCTAATTTTAAGACTAGCAACCCTGCACTACTATGTGTCCAACCTCTGCAAATGGGTTAACACACAGTAGAAGTAATGTTTGGGGATAATGGGGGATTAAACAAATAGTAGTACAGAGTCCCTAGTCTTTAAATTACATGCTTTAACAAATTGTTGGATTGTATTTGATGATTATGGCCATTTAAGATGAAAAAAGTATTCAACCACAATTTGTACTTCATACACTGACCACTAAATCCTTGTTTATCAAATGTAAAGTTTTCTTACATAAAGCAACTTCTACTTTACTGTAACCGCAATGATATATTAAAAGGTTTGGGCCACATTTGACAATCTATAAATACATTTCCTTTTCTTTAGAATTCCTGCATATTTCTGATGATTTTTATTTTGTTCTTAAAGATCAGATTTGTGTAGGTTTATTTTTTCCTAGCAGAAGCTTGCCTTTCAGGTAGATGTTGTGATGATTTTTTTCAAGCCCTCAAAATAATGTGTCCTTTCTTCAAAGATCCCACTCTTTTGTCAGATCTAATTCTGATTTTGTAGATCAATCCTTCTGAAACTTTAACCGGAGGTTTCCCAAGACTACAGGTAGCCCTCAGTTTATGCCGCGGTTAGGTTCCAGAAGGAATGGTTGTAAATGGAAACCGTTGTAAATTGAAACCCAGTTTATAATGTAAGTCAATGGGAAGTGAGGGAGATAGGTTCCAGGCCCCTCTCAAAATTGTCATAAGTAACACCTAATACATTATTTTTAAAGCTTTGAAATTAAGACTTTAAATGCTAAACAGCATTATAAACCTAATAAAATAATCATACAACACAGAATTCACTTGCATTTTACTTCAAACAGTTCTTTCTATGCATTCCAATCTGTACTGATTTATAGACATGAAGATCTTGTTCCTTTGAAATCTGCTCAATAGCTCAGGTCTGGTTAAACTGATTATTTTCAGCTTGCTTGGTTTTGCTGCAAAACAAGCGGACAGCTCCACCTAATGGCTATTTTAATAAGCGCACTGCTTCAAAAATGCTTTTCAATAGCAGTCACATGACTGGAAAAAAGGTTGTTATTCTGAAACGGTGTAAATTGAACCGTTGTAAAACGAGGGCCACATGTATTTTGCTATCGGTTTTGTCTGCAGCTTGTTCTATTTCTTAATGGGCACTCCTATTGAAAATAGCCATACCAAAATAAAATAAAAAGAGAAGCCCAGTCTCCCCCATCATTTTTGCTACAGGCAGTTTCATTTTTTAATAAATGCATAAAGTCATCTAAAACATTATAAACATCTGAGGGAGCACTTAAAGTGGATCATAGGCCTTAGAAATACAACATTAAATAAAAACAAATTGTATATAGTGAATGCATTTCTTTATTTTGAGAGAGACTTCACACTAAGGTCCATCAAGACATTTCTCCACATTGTCCATCGATTTCTTGTTAGTTTGTTTTTTTGTTCATTTGTCTCCCTATCTTCTATTGTCTCACAGCTTGGCTGTAAGTAAAAATAAGTCATATAGGTGATGGAGAGATGCTCTTGACTCTTAATTGTACACAAAGATGCTCAGCCAATATTTCTCTTATATTGCTTTGCAGTCAATCTAAATCTTACTGATAGGGACTTCTGTTTCTTCTCATAGATTTTTAAACTGGAAGTTACTGCAGGCACATTTGAAAACACTAAGTGGACTAGAAAGAGAGAATCTTTTGACTAAAGCTTTGAAATATTAATACAAGAATGTCTTAACACTAAGTAGCTATAAAAGTTTCTCCTACATTGGTGTGTCTGGTCCACGGCTTCATCCTTACTTGTGGGATATTCTCATTCCCTACAGGAAATGGCAAAGAGAGCACACAGCAAAGCTGTCCATATAGCCCCCCAGTCATTCTCTTTGCCGCTCTGAACAAGTAGCATCTCCACAGGGATAGTAAAGAGTATGTGGTGTTAGTTGTAGTTTTATTTCTTCTATCAAGAGTTTGTTATTTTAAAATAGTGCCGGTTTGTACTATTTACTCTACAACAGAAAGTGATGAAGATTTCTGTTAAAAGAGTATGATTTTAGCACCAGTAACTAAAATCCATTGCTTTTCCCACGCAGGACTGTTGAAACCAGAGAACTTCAGTTGGGGGGAACAGTTTGCAGGCTTATCTGCTTCAGGTATGATCATTCATTTTTCTAACAAGACCTAGTAATGCTAGAAGACTGTCAGATTTCCCTTATGGGATAGGTAAGCCATTTTCTTAGACTCAGTTACAGAATTAAGGCTTATATCTTGGGCTCTATGCTGGTTGACACTATTGTGGGCTAAATCGATTGATTTTTATCAGGTTTATTTGACATTTGGAGTGTTTAACAAGCTTTGAAACACTTTTGGGGACGTTTTTTTTTTTGCGCCTGGCAGTTGTTTAGGAAGGTTCCACATGTCTCGCTTATCTTTAGACCAGATAAAGAGACAGGCATTCTTACGTTGCGTAGGAGACCTATTAAAGATGGGAGTGATACACCCAGTTCTAACATCGGAATAAGGTCTGGGTTTTTACTCAAACCTGTTTGTAGTTCCCAAAAAAGAAGGAACTTTCAGACCAATTCTGGATTTAAAAATTCTAAACAAATTCCTCAGAGTTCAATCATTCAAAATAGAAACCATTCGGACGATTTTACCAACGATCCAGGAGGGTCAATACATGACTACTGTGGACTTAAAGGATGCGTACCTGCATATTCCTATCCACAAAGATCCTATCCACAAAGATCACCATCAGTTCCTGAGGTTCGCCTTTCTGGACAAACATTACCAGTTCGTGGCTCTTCCGTTCGGTTTAGCCACTGCTCCCAGAAGTTTCACAAAGGTGCTAGCGTCCCTTCTAGCGGTGCTAAGGCCAAGGGGCATTGCAGTAGCACCTTACCTAGACGACATTCTAATACAAGCGTCGTCCCTTCCCAAAGCAAGGGCTCATACAGACATTGTTTTAGCCTTTCTCAGATATCACGGGTGGAAGGTGAACATAGAAAAAAGTTCCCTGTCCCCGTCCACAAGGGTTCCCTTTCTGGGAACTATAATAGACTCCATAGAAATGAAGATCTTTCTGACAGAGGTCAGGAAGTTAAAGCTTCTAAACGCGTGTCGAGTTCTTCAATCTATTCCTCAGCCCTCCATAGCTCAGTGCATGGAGGTAATAGGACTAATGGTTGCGGCAATGGACGTGGTTCATTTCTTTCATGTAATTAGCAAGAGTCCATGAGCTAGTGACGTATGGGATATACATTCCTACCAGGAGGGGCAAAGTTTCCCAAACCTCAAAATGCCTATAAATACACCCCTCACCACACCCACAAATCAGTTTTACAAACTTTGCCTCCTGTGGAGGTGGTGAAGTAAGTTTGTGCTAGATTCTACGTTGATATGCGCTCCGCAGCAGGTTGGAGCCCGGTTTTCCTCTCAGCGTGCAGTGAATGTCAGAGGGATGTGAAGAGAGTATTGCCTATTTGAATTCAATGATCTCCTTCTACGGAGTCTATTTCATAGGTTCTCTGTTATCGGTCGTAGAGATTCATCTCTTACCTCCCTTTTTGACGATATACTCTTATATATACCATTACCTCTACTGATTCTTGTTTCAGTACTGGTTTGGCTTTCTACTACATGTAGATGAGTGTCCTGGGGTAAGTAAGTCTTATTTTTGTGACACTCTAAGCTATGGTTGGGCACTTTTATATAAAGTTCTAAATATTTGTGTTTAAACATTTATTTGCCTTGATTCAGGATGTTCAATATTCCTTATTTCAGACAGTCAGTTTCATTATTTGAGATAATGCATTTGAATAATCAATTTTTTTCTTACCTTTAAAATTTGACTTTTTTTCCCTGTGGGCTGTTAGGCTTGCGGGGGCTGAAAATGCTTCATTTTATTGCGTCATTCTTGGCGTGGACTTTTTTGCCGCAAAAATTTTGTTTGTTATTTCCGGAGTCATACGTGTCGCCGGAAGTTGCGTCATTTTTTGACGTTTTTGAGCCAAAAATGTTGGCGTTACCGGATGTGGCGTCATTTTTGGCGCTAAAAGCATTTAGGCGCCAAATAATGTGGGCGTCTCTTTTGGCGCCAAAAAATATGGGCGTCATTATTGTCTCCACATTATTTAAGTCTCATTGTTTATTTGCTTCTGGTTGCTAGAAGCTTGTTCACTGGCATTTTTTCCCTTTCCTGAAACTGTCATTTAAGGAATTTGATCAATTTTGCTTTATATGTTGTTTTTTTCTTTTACATATTGCAAAATGTCTCAGATTGACCCTGAATCAGAAGATACTTCTGGAAAATCGCTGCCTGATGCTGGATCTACCAAAGTTAAGTGTATTTGCTGTAAACTTGTGGTATCTGTTCCTCCAGCTGTTGTTTGTAATGAATGTCATGACAAACTTGTTAATGCAGATAATATTTCCTTTAGTAATGTTACATTACCTGTTGCTGTTCCATCAACATCTAATACTCAGAGTGTTCCTGTTAACATAAGAGATTTTGTTTCTAAATCCATTAAGAAGGCTATGTCTGTTATTCTTCCTTCTAGTAAATGTAAAAGGTCTTTTAAAACTTCTCATTTTTCAGATGAATTTTTAAATGAACATCATCATTCTGATAATGATTCCTCTGGTTCAGAGGA
Organism: Bombina bombina; assembly: GCF_027579735.1. NCBI lineage: Eukaryota > Metazoa > Chordata > Amphibia > Anura > Bombinatoridae > Bombina > Bombina bombina. The sequence continues at coordinate 635,855,377 of NC_069502.1, forward strand.
TTCTGTTTCAGAGGTTGATGCTGATAAATCTTCATATTTATTCAAAATGGAATTTATTCGTTCTTTACTTAAAGAAGTCTTAATTGCATTAGAAATAGAGGATTCTGGTCCTCTTGATACTAAATCTAAACGTTTAAATAAGGTTTTTAAATCTCCTGTAGTTATTCCAGAAGTTTTTCCTGTCCCTGATGCTATTTCTGAAGTAATTTCCAGGGAATGGAATAATTTGGGTAATTTATTTACTCCTTCTAAACGTTTTAAGCAATTATATCCTGTGCCATCTGACAGATTAGAGTTTTGGGACAAAATCCCTAAGGTTGATGGGGCTATCTCTACTCTTGCTAAACGTACTACTATTCCTACGGCAGATAGTACTTCCTTTAAGGAGCCTTTAGATAGGAAAATTGAATCCTTTCTAAGAAAAGCTTACTTATGTTCAGGTAATCTTCTTAGACCTGCTATATCTTTACATAGAAACATAGATATTGACGGCAGATAAGAGCCATAGGCCCAGCAAGTCTACCCGACCTTACCTAACAGTATAAACTTATCTAGTTCGTAGGATAGCCCTATGCTTGTCCCATGCATTTTTAAAGTCCCCCACAGTGTTTGTTGCTACTACCTCTTGAGGAAGTTTATTCCATAAATCAATCACTCTTTCTGTAAAGAGTGCTTCCTCAAATTACTCCTGAATCTACTACCCTTTAGCTTGAGCTCATGACCCCTTGTTCTTGAATTTTCCATTTTATGTAAAATACCCACAGCCTCAGTTTTACTAAACCCTTTAATGTACTTGAAAGTTGCTATCATATCACCTCTTTCCCTTCTCTCCTCTAAGCTATACATATTTAGGTCATTGAGCCTATCCTGGTAAGTTTTATTTTTTAGACCATGTACCATTTTGGTAGCCCTCCTTTGCACAGATTCAAGTTTGTTAATATCCTTCTGAAGATATGGCCTCCAGAACTGCACACAATACTCAAGATGAGGCCTAACTAATGATCTATAAAGTGGCATAAGAACCTTATTATTTCTGCTGCAAATACCTCTACCAATACATCCAAGCATTCTGCTAGCCTTACTCGCTGCATTACTGCATTGTTTACTAAGTTTTAAATCATCTGAAATAATAATTCCCAAGTCCTGTTCCTCGTCTGTAACAGTCAGTAAAGTGTCATTGAGTCTGTAATTAACATTTGGATTTTTCTTCCCTAAATGCATTATTTTACACTTTGCTGTGTTAAACTTTAGATCCCAGTCGTTTGTCCAATCCTCCAATTGTTGTATATCACTTCTCATTTTGTCTACCCCCCCTGGAACATCCACTCTGTTGCAAATTTTTGTATCATCTGCAAAGAGACATACTTTCCCCTGTAGCCCTTTGCTGATATCGCAGATAAATATGTTAAACAAAACAGGCCCCAGAACTGACCCCTGAGGAACACCACTAGTAACAGCCCCCTCTGCTGAATGAACTCCATTTACTAAGACACTTTGTTTTCTGTCCTTAAGCCAGCATTCCACCCAGTTCACAATTTTTGAATCTAGACCAAGGAGATATAGTTTGTGAATAAGTTTATTGTGTGGGACGGTGTCAAATGCTTTGCTGAAATCTAGATATGCTACATCAACTGCTCCTCCCTTGTCTAATACTTTTGTTACATAATCAAAGAAGTCAATTAGATTAGTCTGACATGATCTCCCTGAAGTAAAACCATGCTGATTTTGGTCCTCTAAATTGTTTGTCTTTATGTAAGTCATAATTCTTTCTTTTAAGAGGCTTTCCATTAATTTCCCTACTACTGAAGTTAAACTAACTGGCCTGTAGTTGCCAGATTCTTCTCTACTGCCCTTTTTATGAAGAGGTATTACATTTGCTATTTTCCAATCATCTGGGACAGCTCCTGTTAATAGTGACTGATTAAACAGATCAGTTAATGGGACAGTTAGCACTGATCGAAGTTCTTTTAAAACCCTTGGATGAATATTATCAGGACCCACTGCCTTTGTAACATTTATTTTTGATAATGCTAACAAAACCTCATCCTCTGTAAAAAGATTACTGTTAAGCTTGTTTCTATTTTGCGTAGCATCCCTTAATGTAGACATTGTATCTTCACAATCTTTAGTGAAAACAGAACAGAAGTATTCATTGAGACAGTCTGCAATCTGCTTATCTCCTTCTATTATTCTACCATCAACTGATTTCAATTTTACTATTCCTACCTTATTTTTTCTTCTTTCACTGATATATCTAAAGAATGTTTTGTCCCCATGTTTTACTGACTGTGCTATCTTCTCTTCTGCATGAGCTTTAACCTTCCTAATTAACTGCTTAGTCTTTTTTTGTTGGAGTCTCCATATTTTCATATCATCATCTGCTTGTGTGTGTCTGTAATTTTTATAAGCTATCTTTTTTGTCTTTACAGCATGTGCTACTTCTTTGGAAAACCAAATTGGTTTCCGCTTTCTTTTACTTTAGCGGATGTTGCTGCAGCCTCAACTTTTTGGTTGGAAGCTTTAGCGCAACAAGTAACAGATCATAATTCTCATAGCATTGTTAATCTTCTTCAACATGCTAATAATTTTATTTGTGATGCCATCTTTGATATCATTAGGGTTGATGTCAGGTATATGTCTCTAGCTATTTTAGCTAGAAGAGCTTTATGGCTTAAAACTTGGAAGTCAACTTTACTTTCCCTTTCTTTCCAGGGTAATAAATTATTTGGTTCTCAGTTGGATTCTATTATTTCAACTGTTACTGGGGGGAAAGGAACTTTTTTACCACAGGATAAAAAATCTAAAGGTAAATTTAGGTCTACTAACCGTTTTCATTCCTTTCGTCACAATAAGGAACAAAAGCCTGATCCTTCCCCTACAGGAGCGGTATCAGTTTGGAAACCATCTCCAGTCTGGAATAAATCCAAGCCTTTTAGAAAGCCAAAGCCAGCTCCCAAGTCAACATGAAGGTGCGGCCCTCATTCCAGCCCAGCTGGTAGGGGGCAGATTACGATTTTTCAAAGAAATTTGGATCAATTCGATTCACAATCTTTGGATTCAGAACATTGTTTCACAAGGGTACAGAATAGGCTTCAAGATATGGCCTCCTGCAAGAAGATTTTTTCTTTCCCGTGTCCCAGTAAATCCAGTGAAGGCTCAAGCATTTCTGAAATGTGTTTCAGATCTAGAGTTAGCTGGAGAAATTGTGCCAGTTCCAGTTCTGGAACAGGGGCTGGGGTTTTACTCAAATCTCTTTATTGTGCCAAAGAAGGAGAATTCCTTCAGACCAGTTCTGGATTTAAAAATATTGAATCATTATGTAAGGATACCGACATTCAAAATGGTAACTATAAGGACTATTCTGCCTTTTGTTCAGCAAGGGCATTATATGTCCACAATAGATTTACAGGATGCATATCTGCATATTCCGATTCATCCAGATCACTATCAGTTTCTGAGATTCTCTTTCCTAGACAAGCATTACCAGTTTGTGGCTCTGCCGTTTGGCCTAGCAACAGCTCCAAGGATTTTTACAAAGGTTCTCGGTGCCCTTCTGTCTGTAATCAGAGAACAGGGTAGTGTGGTATTTCCTTATTTGGACGATATCTTGGTACTTCACATTTAGCAGAATCTCATACGAATCGACTTGTATTGTTTCTTCAAGAACATGGTTGGAGGATCAATTTACCAAAAAGTTAATTGATTCCTCAGATAAGGGTAACCTTTTTAGGTTTCCAGATAGATTCAGTGTCCATGACTCTGTCTCTGACAGACAAGAGACGTCTAAAATTGGTTTCAGCTTGTCGAAACCTTCAGTCTCAATCATTCTCTTCGGTAGCCTTATGCATGGAAATTCTAGGTCTTATGACTGCTGCATCGGACGCGATCCCCTTTGCTCGTTTTCACATGCGACCTCTTCAGCTATGTATACTGAACCAGTGGTGCAGGGATTATACAAAGATATCTCAATTAATATCTTTGAAACCGATTGTACGACACTCTCTGACGTGGTGGACAGACCACCATTGTTTAGTTCAGGGGGCTTCTTTTGTTCTTCCGACCTGGACTGTGATTTCAACAGATGCAAGTCTGACAGGTTGGGGAGCTGTTTGGTGGTCTCTGACAGCACAAGGTTTTTGGGAATCTCAGGAGGTGAGATTACCAATCAACATTTTGGAACTCTGTGCAATTTTCAGAGCTCTTCAGTCATGGCCTCTTCTAAAGAGAGAGTCGTTCATTTGTTTTCAGACGGACAATGTCACAACCGTGGCATATGTCAATCATCAAGGAGGGACTCAGTCCTCTGGCTATGAAAGAAGTATCTCGAATACTGGTATGGGCGGAATCCAGCTCCTGTCTAATTTCTGCGGTTCATATCCCAGGTATAGACAATTGGGAAGCGGATTATCTCAGTCGCCAAACGTTACATCCGGGCGAATGGTCTCTTCACCCAGAGGTATTTCTTCAGATTGTTCAAATGTGGGGACTTCCAGAAATAGATCTGATGGCTTCTCATCTAAACAAGAAACTTCCCAGGTATCTGTCCAGATCCAGGGATCCTCAGGCGGAGGCAGTGGATGCATTGTCACTTCCTTGGAAGTATCATCCTGCCTATATCTTTCCGCCTCTAGTTCTCCTTCCAAGAGTGATTTCCAAGATTCTAAAGGAGTGCTCGTTTGTTCTGCTGGTGGCTCCAGCATGGCCTCACAGGTTTTGGTATGCGGATCTTGTCCGGATGGCTACTTGCCAACCGTGGACTCTTCCACTAAGACCAGACCTTCTATCACAAGGTCCTTTTTTCCATCAGGATCTCAAATCCTTAAATTTGAAGGTATGGAGAAATAACACTTGATTCTCAGTCATAGAGGTTTCTCTGACTCAGTAATTTATACAATGTTACAGGCTCGTAAATCTGTATCTAGGAAGATATATTATCGAGTCTGGAAGATTTACATTTCTTGGTGTTTTTCTCATCATTTTTCTTGGCATTCTTTTAGAATTCCTAGAATTTTACAATTTCTTCAGGATGGTTTGGATAAAGGTTTGTCTGCAAGTTCCTTGAAAGGACAAATCTTCCTGATATTCATTGTTTTGTACAGGCTTTGGTTCGTATAAAACCTGTTAATTTCTCCTCCATGCAGTTTGAATTTGGTTCTGGGGGCTCTTCAAGCTCCTCCGTTTGAACCTATGCATTCGCTGGACATTAAATTACTTTCTTGGAAAGTTTTGTTTCTTTTGGCCATCTCTTCTGCTAGAAGAGTCTCTGAATTATCTGCTCTTTCTTGTGAGTCTCCTTTTCTGATTTTTCATCAGGATAAGGCGGTGTTGCGAACTTCTTTTAAATTTTTACCTAAGGTTGTGAATTCTAACAACATTAGTAGAGAAATTGTGGTTCCTTCATTGTGTCCTAATCCTAAGAATTCTAAGGAAAGATTGTTGCATTCTTTGGATGTAGTTAGAGCTTTGAAATATTATGTTGAAGCTACTAAAAATTTCCGAAAGACTTCTAGTCTATTTGTTATCTTTTCCGGTTCTAGGAAAGGTCAGAAGGCCTCTGCCATTTCTTTGGCGTCTTGGTTAAAGTCTTTGATTCATCATGCTTAATTCGAGTCGGGTAAAACTCCGCCTCAGAGGATTACAGCTCATTCTACTAGGTCAGTTTCTACTTCCTGGGCGTTTAGGAATGAAGCTTCGGTTGATCAGATTTGCAAAGCAGCAACTTGGTCTTCTTTGCATACTTTTACTAAATTCTACCATTTTGACGTGTTTTCTTCTTCTGAAGCAGTTTTTGGTAGAAAAGTACTTCAGGCAGCTGTTTCAGTTTGATTATTCTAATTATAATTTCAGTTTTTTTTCATTATAAGATTTAAACTTTGTTTTGGGTGTGGATTATTTTCAGCGGAATTGGCTGTCTTTATTTTATCCCTCCCTCTCTAGTGACTCTTGCGTGGAAGATCCACATCTTGGGTAGTCATTATCCCATACGTCACTAGCTCATGGACTCTTGCTAATTACATGAAAGAAAACATAATTTATGTAAGAACTTACCTGATAAATTCATTTCTTTCATATTAGCAAGAGTCCATGAGGCCCACCCTTTTTGTGGTGGTTATAATTTTTTTGTATAAAGCACAATTATTCCAATTCCTTATTTTTTTATGCTTTCACACTTTTTTCTTATCACCCCACTTCTTGGCTATGCGTTAAACGGATTTGTGGGTGTGGTGAGGGGTGTATTTATAGGCATTTTGAGGTTTGGGAAACTTTGCCCCTCCTGGTAGGAATGTATATCCCATACGTCACTAGCTCATGGACTCTTGCTAATATGAAAGAAATGAATTTATCAGCTAAGTTCTTACATAAATTATGTTTTTGCTCGAATTCATTTAAGACCATTGCAACTGTGCATGCTCAAACAGTGGAATGGAGATTATGCAGACTTGTCTCCCCAGATTCAAATGGACCAGAAAACCAGGGACTCACTCCTCTGGTGGTTGTCTCAGGATCACCTGTCTCAGGGAATGAGTTTCCGCAGACCGGAGTGGATCATTGTCACGACCGACGCCAGTCTCTTAGGCTGGGGCGCGGTCTGGGTCACCCTGAAAGCTCAGGGTCTATGGTCTCGGGAAGAGTCACTCCTCCCGATAAACATTTTGGATCTGAGAGCGATATTCAATGCGCTCCTGGCTTGGCCTCAACTAGCAAAGGCCAAATTCATAATATTTCATTCGGACAACATGACGACTGTAGCGTACATCAATCATCAGGGAGGGACAAAGAGTTCCCTGGCGATGAGAGAGGTATCCAAGATCATCAAATGGGCGGAGGATCACTCCTGCCATCTTTCTGCAATTCACATCCCAGGAGTAGACAACTGGGAGGCGGATTATTTGAGTCGTCAGACTTTCCATCCGGGGGAGTGGGAACTACACCCGGAGGTCTTTGCCCAGTTGATTCAACTATGGGGCACTCCAGATATGGATCTGATGGCGTCTCGTCAGAACTCCAAGGTTCCACGCTACTGGTCCAGATCCAGGGATCCCAAGGCGACACTAGTAGATGCCTTAGTGGCGCCTTGGTCGTTCAATCTAGCTTATGTGTTTCCACCGTTCCCTCTCCTTCCCAGGCTAGTAGCCAGGATCAAACAGGAGAAGGCTTTGGTGATTCTAATAGCTCCTGCATGGCCACGCAGGACTTGGTATGCAGACCTTGTGAATATGTCATCGGCTCCACCATGGAAGCTACTTTGAGACAGGACCTTCTAGTACAAGGTCCATTCGAACATCCAAATCTAGTTTCTCTGCAACTGACTGCTTGGAAATTGAACGCTTGATTCTATCTAAGCGTGGATTTTCGGAATCTTTTATAGATACTCTGGTTCAGGCCAGAAAACCTGTGACCAGGAAAATTTACCATAAGATATGGCAAAAATATATCTGTTGGTGCGAATCCAAGGGTTACTCATGGAGTAAAATTAGGATTCCTAGGATACTTTCCTTTCTCCAAGAGGGTTTGGATAAAGGTTTGTCAGCTAGTTCTCTAAAAGGACAGATATCTGCTCTGTCCGTCTTGTTGCACAAACGTCTGGCAGCCGTGCCAGATGTACAAGCGTTTGTACAGGTGTTAGTTAGAATCAAGCCTGTCTACAGACCTATGACTCCTCCATGGAGTATAAACTTAGTTCTTTCTGTTCTTCAAGGGGTTCCGTTTGAACCTTTGCATTCCATAGATATTAAGTTACTATCTTGGAAAGTTCTGTTTTTGGTTGCTATTTCTTCTGCTAGAAGAGTTTCTGAATTATCTGCTTTGCAGTGTACTTCACCCTGTCTGGTATTCCATACAGATAAGGTAGTTTTACGTACCAAGCCTGGTTTTCTTCCAAAGGTGGTTTCCAACAGGAATATTAACCAGGAAATAGTTGTTCCTTCTCTGTGACCGAATCCAGTTTCGAAGAAGGAACGTTTGTTACATAACTTAGATGTAGTTCGTGCTTTAAAATTCTATTTAGAAGCAACAAAGGATTTCAGACAGACATCTTCTTTGTTTGTCGTCTATTCTGGTAAAAGGAGAGGTCAGAAAGCTACTGCTACCTCTCTTTCCTTTTGGCTAAAAAGCATCATCCGTTTGGCCTATGAGACTGCCGGCCGGCAGCCTCCTGAACGAATTACAGCTCACTCTACTAGAGCTGTGGCTTCCACATGGGCCTTCAAGAATGAGGCTTCTGTTGAACAGATCTGTAAGGCAGCGACTTGGTCTTCTCTGCATACTTTTGCCAAATTTTACAAATTCGATACTTATGCTTTTTCGGAGGCTGTTTTTGGGAGAAAGGTTTTGCAAGCTGTGGTGTCTTCCGTTTAGGTTACCTGACTTGTTCACTCCCTTCATCCGTGTCCTAAAGCTTTGGTGTTGGTTCCCACAAGTAAGGATGAAGCCGTGGACCGGACACACCAATGTAGGAGAAAACAGAATTTATGTTTACCTGATAAATTTCTTTCTCCTACGGTGTGTCCGGTCCACGGCCCGCCCTGGCTTTTAGTCAGGTTTAAAAATTTTATTTTTTCTGTACACTACAGTCACCACGGCACCTTATAGTTTCTCCTTTTTCTCCTAACCGTCGGTCGAATGACTGGGGGGCGGAGCCAGAGGGGGGGGCTATATGGACAGCTTTGCTGTGTGCTCTCTTTGCCATTTCCTGTAGGGAATGAGAATATCCCACAAGTAAGGATGAAGCCGTGGACCGGACACACCGTAGGAGAAAGAAATTTATCAGGTAAGCATAAATCTGTTTTTCTTATTCTACTATAGACTGCTAGTCAGACATATTAACAATGTCCTTCTAGTAACCATATTAAAGGGATAGCAAAGGCAAAATTAAACTTACATGATTCAGATAGAGTATGTAATTTTAAGACACTTTTAAATTAACTTCTATTTTGAAATGTGCTTCGTTCTGTTGGTGTCCCTTGTTGAAAAAGAATACACACATATACTAAACTAGTGGGAGCTAGCTGCTGATTGTTGCCTGCACACGTGTTTCTTGTGATTGGCTAACTAGATGTGCTCAGCTAGCTGCCAGTAGTGAAATGCTGTTCCTTCTGCAAAGGATAACAAGATAATGAAACAAATTTTGTAATAGAAGTAAACTGGAAAGTTGTTCAAAATTGTATGTTCTATCCAAATCATGAAAGAACATTTTGGGATTTCCTGTCCCTTTAAGTCAGCAGTTCTTATATTCCATCTTCAATGTGCCTTCCAAATAATACTTAAAAATCGTATTTGAAATACTAGCAATAGAAGAAAAAAAAACATTAGAAGAAATTAACAAATATCCCTTATGTGCTATAGTATAAGTTAGGAAACCGCTTAAAAAACAAAATAAACTTGAATTTACATTTAGTCTTATACATAGTGCATTGTAAGTGAATTAGAAATCCTGAAGTGTAAATGCATGGGTATTCACTTATTAAAATAAAGCTCCTTTTAGCCTTTTTTTTTATTTAAAAAACAAACAACCGACACATTGATAATGTCGGAGCATACGTAACTGCGGATAGTAATTCTGCACCCTGAATTAACTAGATTAACAAAATAAAAATTATCATCTTTATTGGTCCAAAATCTGCACTGAATAGTAAGGTACTGATATCGGAGATAAAAAAAATGAGGCTAAAAGCTACTTTTCTTTCATAAGGTGGTGAGAGTCCTTGATACTTTACTACTGGTATTCAACTCCTGGCCACCAGGAGGAGGCAAAGATTCCCAAAACTCCAAGAGTACTTAATCCCTCCCACTTCTCTGTTATGCTAGTCTTATCTTTGCCTTCACAGGAGGAAGGTGAAGAATTTATGTGTTCCAGATTCTTCGTTAAGAGGGGTCCTCAGACTGATTTGAAGCCCATTTCCCCACTCAGAGAGCTGCTACTGAGAGACAGAGCGGTGATTAGAGTATTGGGCGGTAACGGAATCACTCCCAGTAAGGAGTTAATCACAAGCCTTCCACAGGAGTCGTGAAAACCAGTCTTTTAGTCTCCTCCTGTTGAGTCATCAATATACTCCACACACAAATCCTCTGCTATAATGTGCTCAGCACTAGATGGGCTCTCTACTGGAAGCAGTCTTTTCTTCAGCTGGTAAGCACAGTGGAGTGGGGGATTCTAAGGTAAGTTGAGGACATTATCATGCACTCACATAGTCTGCAAGCTACATCACTATGAGGTACATCATAGCCAGCGAACATACACATGTAACAGACTAACTCCACCTTTAATACTTAGACTTTCATACTTAATATGAGGAGAGTCCACGGCTTCATTCCTTACTTGTGGGAAATACAGAACCTGGCCACCAGGAGGAGGCAAAGACACCCCAGCCAAAGGCTTAAATACCTCCCCCACTTCCCTCATCCCCCAGTCATTCTTTGCCTTTCGTCACAGGTGGTTGGCAGAGTAGTGTCAGAAGATTTAGGAGTAGTTACTTAGGAAGGTTATCTGCCCTTCGAGATAGGACTGGAGTTTAAAGTAGTCTTGTCAGCCTCTCAGTGAGAGTATTGACGAAAGTTAGAGTCTGGAGATGCAGGGAGAGTCTTTCTGCTAACCCATTTAGACTCATATTAACAGCTCCTTAAACAATCAGCGTTGACGAGTTTCGCTACCTGCTTTCTTCACTCAAGTCCATGTCAGAAGCACTGCTACAATCTGTCAAACTTGAAGGACCGTGTCACTGTTCCACAGCATAGATTCCGGTAAGATTGTTTCATTTTTTTACACACATGTTAACGATAGAAGACACGGTCACAGTGGGACTCCTTTATCTTTATGGAATCAAGGTTTAATATCTCCTGAGGGTTTTTTTTTAATCATATTTGTTATGTGATTTCGACTGCTTATGTTTAAGAACGTTTGGGCTCGTAGGCTGATACGGAATGTTCAGGTTATTTTCATTTTAAGAGCTGTATAGTTTCTTATATTAAGCTGGCGTGCTTTTTCCTTAACAGGGGCAGGTCCTGCATGAGCACCGTGACCGGGAATGGTCACGTTTTTTTCACCGCTTCAGATTCCTGACGGGTGTCTGCGGAGAGGAGCATTTTCTCTATCTGTCTGGGTCATAGGAGGTGGTTAGTGCCCCAGCCATTGGGGGTATAAGGTGCAAGTTGTTTTTCCTTTCTATAATTTGATATAGACGAGTTATAGAGAATTCTGATCATTTAGAGGGGGATACCTCCGATACAGAATTGGATACCTGTGTATATTGTGAGTATGCTCGGGTAATCCAGCCCTCTCAATTATGTTCCGTATGCCGCAATAGAGTGTTCTCATCAACCAATTTTGAGATGTTAGAGACCACTCTGAGGACTCTTCGTCCAGTGAAGTGTGTTCCCTAGATTCTTTTCCTACATATGCAGTTTTCCCGAGTTACGATCCTCCTTTGCCTGTAAGGGGTTTGTTTCCACCAGAGGTTACTACGCAGTTCAGCATGGCCATCTCTACGGCCTTAGCAAAGTTACCTATTCCTGCTACCCGCAAGCAAAGGGTTAATCCGGGCTCCCCTGCCCAAGGACATTCGTGTAAAATAACGATTGTGTCCGATCAGTCCTCTGGGGAAACTGTTCCCTCTGAGGCTTCAGAGGGAGACCCTCCAGGGTCGGAGTCTGCTGACTTGGGTCCTTTGACTGCGGAGGGCTTAGCATTTAGATTGGCATGCCTGCGTTTACTTCTGAGAGAGGTTTTGGCGATGTTAGAGGTCTCCAGTACTGCTCCGTCAGTGGAATCTCAGTCCTCTAAATCAGTGGAGGATGGTGATATTCCTTGTCTTGTTTTACTTTTTGTTTTATCGTTTATTTAGAATCCCATTTTTGAGCTCTATGGGGGGTTGTCGTATGACAGGCAGGACCTGTGTTTGCACACTCCTTTTCAGCTTATCACTTGTGGGTGCTTGCCTTTTTTCTTTGTTATTTCGTTCCGGATAGTTGGTTTTTTTTAGCTCTGGGTTGTTTTAGAAACTCTTCTTAGTAAGACGTTTTGTCACATGGGATTTTTGATACTATTGACTTTGATGGTCGAGAATGTTGGAGACTCCCGGTAGAAGCTTATAGATTTCTGCTCAGGGTGATAGTTCCCCGATATTTTCGAGGAAAATTTTAAGCCTCAGAGCTTAATTTCTTTAATTTGATTATTCAGTTGTTCTAGCTTTGCAGGAACTTAAGAAGTTTCGTTTTAGCCCGGGAGTGTTCCGGAAAATCTGTTGTGGATACTAGTTAGGTCTGTTCCTTCTTTCTACTTAGGAGAAGGAGTTTTTCTTCTAGATTCTGGTCTAGGTACAGCAGGCCTATCTATCCTAGTTAACAGGCTGGACCTGTTTAGGTATTTTCTGGGATGGGTGCTTGATACTGAATCATATGGATCTAGGGGTCCTAGAGGCCGGAACTAGGCTTCTTTTCTGGGCAATTTTTGGAGTCATTGTCCTGGTATCTATCACACTACGGAAATATTTTCTTCCACTGTTGGTGCATGCCCTAATAGTGGGAGGGTCTTCCCGTCCTAATTGGGTTCTATGATATTGAAGCAGAGCTTATTAGTTCTTCTTTTAGCTGGAGAATGTAAAGTTCTCCCTTCCTTTGTCAGAAGAAGGATGTCTTTCCCGTTTCATCCTTTTTGTGCAAATTCCGTTCTTAGGAACTGTATCTTACAGTAAACCTCGTTCTGATCCTCCTTGGGATCTGGGGTTTAAGGTGGCAGTATACTGCTTCCAGATTTTACAGTAGTTCCCGGGTCTTGGCCTTTCTGGGTTTCTTACCTTCGTCTGCTAATAGACTTTTTGGGTTTTTCTCGTGTCTTTTTCGATACTCAGAGTTGGATTTAGACCTGAGTTGCTGGTGTCAACACCAGAGTGGATCTGGATGCTGTTTTGTCTTAGGGACAGGGATTTGTATCTACCCTGCCTAGCAAGCTGAAGGCTTAGCGTTGAATCCGGCTGTAGCAGCTTTCTTTTAATCCTGAGAATTTACCATTGGGTTATGCCCTCCAACCCCCTTCTGGTCTTTGCTGACACGGGCACGGAGAGTGATAGACACAGCCAAGGCTGTGACTTTGGCATGGTGTTGGTGATCTGTCTTAACAGACTTACATGGAATACCGGTGGGGGGAATCAATTCCCAGTGTTCCGTTCAGATCTCCCTGTTCTCATAAAATTTTTCTCTTAGTTCTCCCGGGGCAGATTTAACCTTGTCGCTTCCTTGTACGTGGGGAGAGAGTGTCCTAGGTAGGTCTGTGAATTGGGAGTTTCCTTAAAATTATTCCTTTGGTTCCTCAGCAAGCATTCTGCTTGGAGGATTTGGTCTTCTGGGTTCGTACCAGTTGGGACCTCTCAGTGGGGAGACCTTCTTCTGAAGGAGGACAGTTCCTCCTGCTAAACAGGGGGTCTCGTGTTTGGTGGTGGGCAGAAGCCCACTTCGGCTCATTGCCAGCGACCCTCTCTATGAGCGTACTCCTTCAGGTTCGGATGTCCCCTACAATTATTCTCTGCTCAAATAAGAATTACAGCTCATTCTATTAGATCAGTCTCCACTTTGTGGGCCTTTAAGAATGAAGCTTCAGTTGATCAGATTTGCAATGCGGCAACTTGGTCCTCTTTGCATACATTTACTAAATTCTACCGTTTTGATGTATTTGCTTCTTCTGAAGCAGTTTTTGGTAGAAAAGTTCTTCAGGCAGCTGTTTCAGTTTGATTCTTCTGCTTTTGATTTAAGTTTTTTTCTTTAATTTATGAGAATAAACTTATTTTTTTGGGTTGGGGATTAATTTTTTCTGCGGAAAATGGCTGTTTTTATTTATATCCCTCCCTCTCTAGTGACTCTTGCGTGGAGTTCCACATCTTGGGTATTGCTATCCCATACGTCACTAGCTCATGGACTCTTGCCAATTACATGAAAGAAAACATAATTTATGTAAGAACTTACCTGATAAATTCATTTCTTTCATATTGGCAAGAGTCCATGAGGCCCACCCTTTTTATTGTGGTTATGATTTTTTTGTATAAAGCACAATTATTTCCAAATTTCTTTTGTTGATGCTTTCTACTCCTTTCTTTATCACCCCACTGCTTGGCTATTCGTTAAACTGAATTGTGGGTGTGGTGAGGGGTGTATTTATAGGCATTTTGAGGTTTGGGAAACTTTGCCCCTCCTGGTAGGATTGTATATCCCATACGTCACTAGCTCATGGACTCTTGCCAATATGAAAGAAATTAATTTATCAGGTAAGTTCTTACATAAATAGTTTTTTGTCTTCTAGGTATAGGAGACTTTGCACTTTTAAAGGTTCATTATTTATTTTCTGCAGTTTTTTATTTATGTGATTCAGTAATCCTTTGAAAAGGATTCGATAGGCAGTATGCAGGCACTATGTGATTTGGGATTTGCACTTTGGGACCGGGTGCTGCTAATTTATTTATTTTTTTTTATTTTTTTTTTTCCAAAAGTTTTTTTTTATTGAGGATTAAGCATTACAGCAGATGTCACAACGCAGGTGACCAATAGGTTAACATACACATAAACATTATGCCGTTGTAATGACACAGTAGACATATCTATTAATGAATATACTGAGCATATAGGTCGAGCATGTCAAGTATGTAATAAGATATCTACCATATAAACCTCATTTTCGATTAATGTGAACTAAGAAATATATCAATTATGAAAACCTCGTTTACGAACAGTATGAACAAACTTAGAATACAAGGACCGGGTAGTACCTCAGTCCTGCACAGTAACTCAACTTTCTAGGAATTTCGTGAAGTCAGCTTATGAGTACCTCTCAGTGTACTGCAACTAGTAATTATAGTGCGCATCTCCAGGCAGGGGGGGGCCTGGTATGAAAAGAGGCGGGGGGAGGAGGAGTATGAGCTTTCATGTTACATGAGGAGGGAGGGGGGGGGGAGGGGGGAAGGACAAGAATATGGTGGTAGGGGTGACTGGAACAGTTAATTCGACTAGGAATTTAGCTTTGAGCTCCCTGGTGGTTAAACCAGGACTCCCAGATCTGCCAGTATAGCTCTTCCTTGTCCATATGGGAATAGAAACTTTGTTCCATTTTGGCATACACCTGCATTATAGATGTAACAACTGTTACATCTGGGGATGGGTTTGTTTCCAGGCCCTTGCTATCGCCAGTTTTGTGGCCGCTAGGACAAAGATGACCAATTTAGAGACGTGGGTTGGAACGCTCCTCGGGAAAATGTGTAGAAGAGCGATTGCAGGAGTGAGTGGAATAGAGAGCCCGAGGTTAGCACAGAAGGTTTTTACCTGTTTCCAGAGAGGTGCCAGTTTTGGGCAGTCTCACCAAATATGCATATCTGAGCCTCTTTGCATGCACTCCCTCCAACACAAATGGGGCGTTGTGGGAAACATCTGTGACAGCCTCGTGGGAGTATAGTGCCATTTTAGGAATAATTTCATGTAGGCCTCTAATGTATTTGCACAGTGTACCGTCTTTTTAGTTAACGTCATGGCTGTGGATAGGTCTTTATCTGAAATAGGTCTGGATAAATCTCCCTCCCAAGCCCTTAGCTGCCATGGTCTGTCTTTGTTAGTGGACGACTGTAGAAGATCATAGTGGAACGATATGAGCCTAGGAGTCCTAATAGGGAGTTGCCATAGCTTTTCCCAGTTAGTCAGAGGCCTGTTTAGGGCTTTGGGAAATCCCCAAGATGTCATAAAAGCGTAGAGCCTCGAATATTCAAAAGAGGCCCACGGGGGGGGGGGGGGGGTACTCTGGGATAATTGTACTGATATTATGGGGCGGGTGCTGCTAAATTTTAAAGGGACGCTGAACCCAAATTTTTTCTTTCGTGATTCAGATAGAGCATGCAATTTTAAGCAACTTTCTAATTTACTCCTATTATCAATCTTTATTTGTTCTCTTGCTATCTTTATTTGAAAAAGAAGGCATCTAAGCTTTTTTTCTTGGTTCAGAACTCTGTACAACAGTTTTTGAATAGTGGATGAATTTATCCACCAATCAGCAAGGACATCCTAGGTTGTTCACCAAAAATGGGCCGGCATCTAAACTTACATTCTTGCATTTCAAATAAAGATACCAAGAGAATAAAGAAAATTTGATAATAGGAGTAAATTGCCTAAAATTGCATGCTCTATCTGAATCACGAAAGAAAAAATTTGGGTTCAGTGTCCCTTTAAGTTTTTGGCAAATCTTTGTTTATGTTGCTATGTTTTTTCAAATTGCACGCCTTTTTTCTTGTCTGCGCTTTGCCGGATGTGCTGGTCATGTGATCCTTGTGTTTCAGTTATATGGAACAGATCGGCATGTTTGTGTTGTTGCTGCAGTCTGTCTCAATGTATATTTAGTTGTGTGTCGGTCTCTGTGTCCTCTTCAAGTCTCCTGGAATAGTGGTAGGCACCTCAGTACTGCTGAGGTATAGAGGTTGTCAAACTAGTTTTTCTTAAAGTAACAGTTGTCCTTTATTCAAATTTATTTTCTGGGGCTGATTTTTCTTAGACATGGATAATGATGATACTGTTTTTAATAAATGTTTATTATGTTTAGAGGCGCAAACTGTTTCTCTTTGCAATTTTGTACTACTTGTTTAGCTAGAACGCTACAATGTAAAGAAAAATGATTGCCTTATGAGCCTAATGTCTCTCAGGATGATGCTGTTCAGGCAGTGCCGCAGCCGTCTCCTTAAACATCCCAAGCCTCTATGGCATCACATGCAGTGCCCTGTGGTTCCTCTCATCCTCCTCGTGGGGTATATTTGCCTGCAAATTTTGCTGCACAGATATCTTCTGCGATATCTGCAGCTTTATCTGCCTTTCCTGTTTTAGGACAATGCAAGAGGTAAACTTAACACTTAATAGTTCCTGTTTCAGCGGCTTCTATACAGGTTGATCCTCCTCATAATTCTACAGAGGATGTTACCTCAGTTGCTTCTGAGGGTGAAATTTCTGATTCTGACAGTGTTAATCTTGGTGGAAGAAGTAAGCTTTAGGTTTAAGCTTGAACCCCTTCATGTTTTATTAAGCGGTTTTGGCTACTTTGGATGATGCTGACTCTCCTGTTGTAGTTAACTCTTAAGAAATCTAGTAAGCTTAATAGATTATATGATGTCTTTTCCTCTAAGGAAGTGTTTCCTGTTCCAGATCGTGCAACAGAGATTATTGCGCAGGAAAGGGAAAAACCAGGGATTCGGTTTTCCCCCGTCTTCAGTTTTTAAGAAGATGTTTCCTATTGCTGAATCCATTAAGGATTCTTGGTGCACGGTGCCTAAAGTAGAAGGGGCTGTTTCTTCTCTGGCTAAGAGAACTATGATCCCTATAGAGGATAGTTGCTCTTTTAAGGATTCGATGGATAAGAAGCTGGAGGTATATTTGAAGAAGATGTATGTGTATTAGGGCAATGGCAACCTGCAGCTTGTATTGCCACAGTGAAAAGTGCAGCATCTTATTGGTGCAATGCTTTATCTGAATCTATTTTAGAGGAGACTTCGTTGGAGGAAATTCAGGATAGGATTAAGGCTCTTAAGCTAGCCAGTTCTTTTATTTCTGATGATAATTTGCAAGTTATTAAATTGGGGGCCAAGCTGTCTGGTTTCTCTGTCTTGGCTCGCAGGGCTTTGTGGCTTAAGTCTTGGTCAACTGATGTTTCCTCCAAGTCTAAGCTTTTGGCGCTTCCTTACAAGGGTAAGACTTTGTTTGGGCCTGGACTGGCAGAAGTAATATCTGATGTTACGGGTGGAAAAGGATCTTTTCTACCGCAAAACAAGATGATTATATTTAAGGGACGTCAAAGTAATTTTTGTTCCTTTCGTAATTTCAAAGGTCAGAAGCCTTCCTCCTCCGCTTCCAAACAGGAATAATCCAAGGCTTGGAGACCTAGTCAGTCCTGGAGCAAGGGGAAACAATCTAAGAAACCCTCAGCTGAGTCTAAGTTAGCATGATGGGTCGGCCCTCGGTCCGGAGTCGGATAAAGTGGGGGGGGGGGGCAGACTTTCCCTGTTTTTTCAGGAGTGGTTACGAGATGTCCCAGATCATTGGGCTGTGGGCATTGTTTCTCAGGATTACAAGATGAAATTCAATTTTCTCCCTCCCAGGGGCAGGTTTCATCTCTCGAGGTTGTCTGCAGATCAGGTAAAAAGAGAGGCATTCTTGAACTGCGTTCAGGATCTTTTCTCTCTGGGAGTGATTGTTCCAGTAAAGGAACAGGATCTAGGATTCTATTAAAATCTGTTTGTAGTTCCCAGGAAAGAGGGAACTCTTTGTCCCATTTTAGATCTAAAGTGTCTCAATAGGTTTCTCAGGGTGCCGTCCTTCAAAATGGAGACCATTCGGTCCATTCTTCCTTTGGTTAAGGAAGGTCAGTTCATGACAACCATAGACCTAAATGACGCTTATCTTCATGTTCCTATTAACAGGGATCATCAGAAATTTCTGAGATTCGCTTCTCTAGACAAACATTTTCAGTTTGTGGCTCTTCCGTTTGGCCTTGCTACAGCTCCCAGAATGTTCTCAAAGGTTC
Source organism: Bombina bombina (assembly GCF_027579735.1). Lineage (NCBI taxonomy): Eukaryota > Metazoa > Chordata > Amphibia > Anura > Bombinatoridae > Bombina > Bombina bombina. Next base: position 635,873,906 of record NC_069502.1, read on the forward strand.
TGGGGGCTATCTTGGCAGTGATCAGGTCTGGGGGAATTGCAGTGGCACCTTACTTACACAACATTCTGGTTCTGGCGACATCTTTTCAACTAGCAAGTTTCCATACAGAGATCTTGTTATCTTTTCCACGTTCCCACAAATGGAAAGTGAATCTGGGAAAGAGTTCCCTTGTTCAAGCTTACAAGGGTGGTGTTCTAAGGCACTATAATAGATTCCCTATCTATGAAGATTTTTCTGACAGAGGTCAGGAAATCCAAAATTCTCTCTGCTTGCCTCTCTCTTCAGTCTACTGTTCGGCCATCTGTAGCTCAATGTATGGAAGTAATTGGTTTGATGGTCGCTTCCAAGGACATCATTCCCTTTGCTCGATTCCATTTGAGAGCTCTGCATTTGTGTATGCTCAAGCAATGGAACAGAAACCATTTGTATCTGTCCCAGAGGATAGATCTAGATGTGTTAACAAGAGAGACTCTTCCGTGGTGGTTTTCTCAGGAACATCTGTCTCAGGGCACATGCTTTTGGAGACCTTTTTGGGTGATTGTGACCACAGATGCTAGCCTGCTGGGCTGGGGAGCAGTCTGGGACTTGTTAAGGGGGCAGGGTTATGGACTTGGGAGGAGTCTGCTCTCCCCATAAACATCTTGGAGTTGAGAGCAATTTACAATAGCTTGGCCTCAGTTGGCTTTAGCCCGATTTATCAGATTTCAGTCCGACAATATCACCTCTGTGGCTTACATCAACCACCAGGGAGGAACTCGGAGTTCCTTAGCCATGAGGGAGGTGGCTCGGATTATTCAGTGGGTGGAAGTTCACAATTATTGTCTTATCTGCAATCCACATTCCAGGAGTGGACAATTGGGAAGTGGATTTTCTGAGCAGACTTTTCATCCCAGGGAGTGGGCTCTCCATCCGTAGGTGTTCTCCAGGTTAACCCTCAAGTGTGGGGGGGTGCCAGAGTTGCATGGCAGGCGGCTATGATAGATGCTCTGGCAGTGCCTTGGGGGTTTATCTGTTTCCTCTGTTTGCTCTTCTTCCACGAGTCATTGCTCGTATCAAACAGGAGAGAGCGTTGGTTAGTCTAATAGCTCCTACATGGCCTCGCAGGATCTGGTATGCAGACCTAGTGAACATGTCATCTCTGCCTCCTTGGAGGCTGCCTCTGAGGAAGGACCTTCTAACTCAGGGTCCTTTCTTCCATCTAAATCTTGTTTCTCTGAAACCGACTGCTTGGAGATTGAACGCTTACTTTTGTCTGAAGCGTTTTTTTTTCCTGAATCGGTCATTGAGACCATAATTCAAGCTCGCAAGCCTGTTACTCGGAAAATTTACCATAAGGTATGCCGTAAATACTTTTATTGGTGTGAATCTAAGAGCTACTCTTGGAGTAGGGTTAGGATTCCTAGAATGTTGTCTTTTCTCCAGGATGGTCTGGAGAAGAGGTTGTCAGTCAGTACTCTGAAAGGTCAGATTTCTGCTTTATCTATTCTGTTGCATAAGCGTTTGGCGATCGTGCCAGATGTTTAATCCTTTTTCTCAGGCCTAGGTCAGAATCAAGCCTGTGTTTGAGTCGGTTATTCCTTGGAGACTTAATCTTGTTCTGAAGGTTTTGCAGCAGGCTCTGTTTGAGCCAATGCATTCCATAGATATTAAATTATCTTGTAAGGTTTTGTTTCTTGTTGACATTTCTTCTGCGGGGAGAGTTTCGGAACTTTCGGCTTTGCAGTATGATTCTGCTTACCTTATCTTTCATGCGGATAAGGTAGTCCTACGTACCCAGTTGCATCTGTTGCACAACTTGGGTGTAGTGTGTGCTTTAAAATTCTATTTACATGCGACTAGGGATTTTTGCCAATCTTCTGCCCTTTTTGTTTGTTTCTCAGGAAAGCGTAAGGGTCAGAAGGCTACTGCTATTTCTCTTTCCTTTTGTTTGAGAAGTATGATTCGTTTTGCTTATGAGACTGCTGGACAGCAGCCTCCTGAGAGAGTTACAGCTCATTCCACTAGGGCTGTCTCGTCTTCTTGTGCTTTCAAGAATGAAGCTTCTGTGGAACAGATTTGCAAGGCTGCAACTTGGTCCTCTCTGCACACTTGTTTAAAATTTTATAAATTTGATACTTTTGCCTCAGCTGAGGCCTCTTTTGGGAGGAAGGTTCTTCAAGCGGTGGTGCCTTTTGTTTAGGTTCACCTGTCTTTTTTTTTTTTTCTCCCTAGTCATCTGTGTCCTCTAGCTTGGGTATTGGTTCCCACTAGTAATTGATGACGTTGTGGACTCACCATATATTAGGAAAGAAAACATAATTTATGCTTACCTGATAAATTTATTTATTTCCGGATATGGCAAGTCCACGACCCCACCATTTTATTTAAGACCGTTATTTTTTACTAAACCTCATACACCTTTACACCTTTGTATTATTCCTTTTTCCATTTCCCTTCGATCAAAATGGGAAGGGGAGTGGTATTTAACAGCTTTGCTGTGGTGCTCTTTGCCGCCTCCTGCTGGACAGGAGAAATATTCCCGCTAGTAATTGATGATGTCGTGGACTCACCATATCCGGAAATAAATCACTTTTTCAGGTAAGCATAAATTATGTTTTGTTGCTCTACCATTTGGTTTGGCTACTGCTACCAGAGTTTTCACAAAGGTTCTTTAACTTTGCAAGTCAATAGTGCAAGGACTACGCTTTTGCTTTCTTAAGGGATACTTTTTTATTTCACAACAAAGCAATCTTCTATCCTTGTGGATAGATCACCAGTTCATTTCTCTGGGGGTATACTTTGTCCTCTAACTTTGACAATACCCACAACAGACTTTAGTCTCTCAGGATTGGGGTGCAGTATGCGGATCCAGGGCAGCAAAAAGGAGTTTGGTCTCCTCTGGAGGCGAGGTTACCAATAGATATCTTTGATCTTTGTGCTATCTTCAGGTCCTTGCAGAACTGGCTTCTTCTGAAAGAAGAGACTTATCAGCGGTTTCAATTAGTCAGTGTCACAGCAGTGGCCTATATTGATCATCAAGGTTTCTTGAATTTTAACCTGGCCAGAGAACAATTTCTGTAATTCATATTCCATGTGTCCCTCAACTTGAAGACTTTGAAACACCTAATTTTACAGCAGAGGATTTTCTGTTGCTATAATTGATACTTTAATTCAAGCCCAAAACCCTGTTAAAAGAAATATATCACAAGATTTGTAAAAAAAAAAATTATTTCTTGGTGTGAAAAACAAGGTTTCTTTCATGTAATTAGCAAGAGTCCATGAGCTAGTGACGTATGGGATATACATTCCTACCAGGAGGGGCAAAGTTTCCCAAACCTCAAAATGCCTATAAATACACCCCTCACCACACCCACAAATCAGTTTTACAAACTTTGCCTCCTATGGAGGTGGTGAAGTAAGTTTGTGCTAGATTCTACGTTGATATGCGCTCCGCAGCAGGTTGGAGCCCGGTTTTCCTCTCAGCATGCAGTGAATGTCAGAGGGATGTGAGGAGAGTATTGCCTGTTTGAATTCAATGATCTCCTTCTATGGGGTCTATTTCATGGGTTCTCTGTTATCGGTCGTAGAGATTCATCTCTTACCTCCCTTTTCAGATCGACGATATACTCTTATATTTATACCATTACCTCTGCTGATTTTCGTTTCAGTACTGGTTTGGCTTTCTACAACATGTAGATGAGTGTCCTGGGGTAAGTAAGTCTTATTTTCTGTGACACTCTAAAGCTATGGTTGGGCACTTTTTTATAAAGTTCTAAATATATGTATTCAAACATTTATTTGCCTTGACTCAGGATGTTCAACATTTCCTTATTTCAGACAGTCAGTTTCATATTTGGGATAATGCATTTGAATATATCATTTTTATCTTACCTTAAAAATTTGACTTTTTCCCTGTGGGCTGTTAGGCTCGCGGGGGCTGAAAATGCTTCATTTTATTGCGTCATTCTTGGCGCGGACTTTCTTGGCGCGAAATTTTTTTTTCTATTTCCGGCGTCATACGTGTCGCCGGAAGTTGCGTAATTTTTGACGTTTTTGGCGCCAAATAATGTGGGCGTCAATTTTGTCTCCACTTTATTTAAGTCTCATTTTTTGTTGCTTCTGGTTGCTAGAAGCTTGTTCACTGGCATTTTTTCCCATTCCTGAAACTGTCATTTAAGGAATTTGATCAATTTTGCTTTATATGTTGTTTTTTCTATTACATATTGCAAGATGTCCCACGTTGCAACTGAGTCAGAAGATACTACTGCAAAATCGCTGCCTGGTGCTGGAACTACCAAAGCTAAGTGTATCTGCTGTAAACTTTTGGTAGTTGTTCCTCCAGCTGTTGTTTGTATTAAATGTCATGACAAACTTGTTAATGCAGAAAATATTTCCTTTAGTAAAGTACCATTACCTGTTGCAGTTCCATCAACATCTAATGTTCAGAGTGTTCCTGATAACATAAGAGATTTTGTTTCTGAATCCATTAAGAAGGCTATGTCTGTTATTCCTCCTTCTGGTAAACATAAAAGTCTTTTAAAACTTCTCTTTATACAGATGAATTTTTAAATGAACATCATCATTCTGATTCTAATGATTCTTCTGATACAGAGGATTTTGTCTCAGAGGTTGATGCTGATAAATCGTCATATTTATTCAAAATGGAATTTATCCGTTCTTTACTTAAAGAAGTCCTAATTGCATTAGAAATTGAGGATTCTGGTCCTCTTGATACTAAATCTAAACGTTTAGACAAGGTCTTTAGATCTCCTGTGGTTATTCCAGAAGTTTTTCCTGTTCCTGGTGCTATTTCTGAAGTAATTTCCAGAGAATGGAATAATTTGGGTAATTCATTTACTCCTTCTAAACGTTTTAAGCAATTATATCCTGTACCGTCCGACAGATTATAGTTTTGGGACAAAATCCCTAAAGTTTTATGGGGCTATTTCTACCCTTGCTAAACGTACTACTATTCCTACGGCAGATGGTACTTCCTTTAAGGATCCTTTAGATAGGAAAATTGAATCCTTTCTAAGAAAAGCTTATCTGTGTTCAGGTAATCTTCTTAGACCTGCTATATCATTGGCTGATGTTGCTGCAGCTTCAACTTTTTGGTTGGAAACTTTAGCGCAACAAGTAACAGATCATGATTCTCATAATATTATTATTCTTCTTCAACATGCTAATAATTTTATCTGTGATGCCATTTTTGATATTATCAGAGTTGATGTCAGGTTTATGTCTCTAGCTATTTTAGCTAGAAGAGCTTTATGGCTTAAAACTTGGAATGCTGATATGTCTTCTAAATCGACTCTACTTTCCCTTTCTTTCCAGGGTAATAAATTATTTGGTTCTCAGTTGGATTCTATTATCTCAACTGTTACTGGTGGGAAAGGAACTTTTTTACCACAGGATAAAAAATCTAAATGTAAAAACAGGGCTAATAATCGTTTTCGTTCCTTTTGTTTCAACAAAGAACAAAAGCCTGATCCTTCATCCTCAGGAGCAGTTTCAGTTTGGAAACCATCTCCAGTCTGGAATAAATCCAAGCCTTCTAGAAAAGCAAAGCCAGCTTCTAAGTCCACATGAAGGTGCGGCCCTCATTCCAGCTCAGCTGGTAGGGGGCAGATTACGTTTTTTCAAAGAAATTTGGATCAATTCTGTTCACAATCTTTGGATTCAGAACATTGTTTCAGAAGGGTACAGAATTGGTTTCAAGATAAGACCTCCTGCAAAGAGATTTTTTCTTTCCCGTGTCCCAGTAAACCCAGTGAAAGCTCAAGCATTTCTGAAATGTGTTTCAGATCTAGAGTTGGCTGGAGTAATTATGCCAGTTCCAGTTTTGGAACAGGGGCTGGGGTTTTATTCAAATCTCTTCATTGTGCCCAAGAAGGAGAATTCCTTCAGACCAGTTCTGGATCTAAAAATATTGAATAGTTATGTAAGGATACCAACATTCAAAATGGTAACTGTAAGGACTATCTTGCCTTTTGTTCAGCAAGGGCATTATATGTCTACAATAGATTTACAGGATGCATATCTGCATATTCCGATTCATCCAGCTCACTATCAGTTCCTGAGATTCTCTTTCCTGGACAAGCATTACCAGTTTGTGGCTCTGCCGTTTGGCCTAGCTACAGCTCCAAGAATTTTTACAAAGGTTCTCGGTGCCCTTCTGTCTGTAATCAGAGAACAGGGTATTGTGGTATTTCCTTATTTGGACGATATCTTGGTACTTGCTCAGTCTTCACATTTAGCAGAATCTCATACGAATCGACTTGTGTTGTTTCTTCAAGATCATGGTTGGAGGATCAATTCACTAAAAAGTTCATTGATTCCTCAGACAAGGGTAACCTTTTTAGGTTTCCAGATAGATTCAGTGTCCATGACTCCATCTTTGACAGACAAGAGACGTCTAAAATTGATTTCAGCTTGTCAAAACCTTCAGTCACAATCATTCCCTTTGGTAGCCTTATGCATGGAAATTCTAGGTCTTATGACTGCTGCATCGGACACGATCCCCTTTGCTCGTTTTCACATGCGACCTCTTCAGCTCTGTATGCTGAACCATTGGTGCAGGGATTACACAAAGATATCTCAATTAATATCTTTAAAACCGATTGTCCGACATTCTCTGACGTGGTGGACAGATCACCATCGTTTAATTCAGGGGGCTTCTTTTGTTCTTCCGACCTGGACTATAATCTCAACAGATGCAAGTCTTACAGGTTGGGGAGCTGTGTGGGGGTCTCTGACGGCACAAGGGGTTTGGGAATCTCAGGAGGTGAGATTACCGATCAATATTTTGGAACTCCGTGCAATTTTCAGAGCTCTTCAGTCTTGGCCTCTTCTGAAGAGAGAGTCGTTAATTTGTTTTCAGACAGACAATGTCACAACTGTGGCATACATCAATCATCAAGGAGGGACTCACAGTCCTCTGGCTATGAAAGAAGTATCTCGAATTCTGGTTTGGGCGGAATCCAGCTCCTGTCTAATCTCTGCGGTTCATATCCCAGGTATAGACAATTGGGAAGCGGATTATCTCAGTCGCCAAACGTTGCATCCGGGCGAATGGTCTCTTCACCCAGAGGTATTTCTTCAGATTGTTCAAATGTGGGGACTTCCAGAAATAGATCTGATGGCTTCTCATCTAAACAAGAAGCTTCCCAGGTATCTGTCCAGATCCAGGGATCCTCAGGCGGAGGCAGTGGATGCATTATCACTTCCTTGGAAGTATCATCCTGCCTATATCTTTCCGCCTCTAGTTCTTCTTCCAAGAGTAATCTCCAAGATTCTGAAGGAATGCTCGTTTGTTCTGCTGGTAGCTCCAGCATGGCCTCACAGGTTTTGGTATGCGGATCTTGTCCGGATGGCCTCTTGCCAGCCGTGGACTCTTCTGTTAAGACCAGACCTTCTGTCGCAAGGTCCTTTCTTCCATCAGGATCTCAAATCCTTAAATTTAAAGGTATGGAGATTGAACGCTTGATCCTTTTTTTCAAAGAGGTTTCTCTGACTCTGTGATTAATACTATGTTACAGGCTCGTAAATCTGTATCTAGAGAGATATATTATAGAGTCTGGAAGACTTATATTTCTTGGTGTCTTTCTCATCATTTTTCCTGGCATTCTTTTAGAATTCCGAGAATTTTACAGTTTCTTCAGGATGGTTTAGATAAAGGTTTGTCCGCCAGTTCCTTGAAAGGACAAATCTCTGCTCTTTCTGTTCTTTTTCACAGAAAGATTGCTAATTTTCCTGATATTCATTGTTTTGTACAAGCTTTGGTTCGTATAAAGCCTGTCATTAAGTCTATTTCTCCTCCTTGGAGTTTGAATTTGGTTCTGAGGGCTCTTCAAGCTCCTCCTTTTGAACCCATGCATTCATTGGACATTAAATTACTTTCTTGGAAAGTTTTGTTCCTTTTGGCCATCTCTTCTGCCAGAAGAGTCTCTGAATTATCTGCTCTTTCTTGTGAGTCTCCTTTTCTGATTTTTCATCAGGATAAGGCGGTGTTGCGAACTTCTTTTGAATTTTTACCTAAGGTTGTGAATTCCAACAACATTAGTAGAGAAATTGTGGTTCCTTCATTATGTCCTAATCCTAAGAATTCTAAGGAGAAATCGTTGCTTTCTTTGGATGTTGTTAGAGCTTTGAAATATTATGTTGAGGCTACTAAGTCTTTCCGAAAGACTTCTAGTCTATTTGTCATCTTTTCCGGTTCTAGAAAAGGTCAGAAAGCTTCTGCCATTTCTTTGGCATCTTGGTTGAAATCCTTAATTCACCATGCTTATGTCGAGTCGGGTAAAACTCCGCCTCAAAGGATTACAGCTCATTCTACTAGGTCAGTTTCTACTTTCTGGGCGTTTAGGAATGAGGCTTCGGTTGATCAGATTTGCAAAGCAGCAACTTGGTCCTCTTTGCATACTTTTACTAAATTCTACCATTTTGATGTGTTTTCTTCTTCTGAAGCAGTTTTTGGTAGAAAAGTACTTCAGGCAGCGGTTTCAGTTTGAATCTTCTGCTTATGTTTTCATTAAACTTTATTTTGGGTGTGGATTATTTTCAGCAGGAATTGGCTGTCTTTATTTTATCCCTCCCTCTCTAGTGACTCTTGCGTGGAAAGATCCACATCTTGGGTAGTCATTATCCCATACGTCACTAGCTCATGGACTCTTGCTAATTACATGAAAGAAAACATAATTTATGTAAGAACTTACCTGATAAATTCATTTCTTTCATATTAGCAAGAGTCCATGAGGCCCACCCTTTTTGTGGTGGTTATGATTTTTTTGTATAAAGCACAACTATTCCAATTCCTTATTTTATATGCTTTCGCACTTTTTTTTATCACCCCACTTCTTGGCTATTCGTTAAACTGATTTGTGGGTGTGGTGAGGGGTGTATTTATAGGCATTTTGAGGTTTGGGAAACTTTGCCCCTCCTGGTAGGAATGTATATCCCATACGTCACTTGCTCATGGACTCTTGCTAATATGAAAGAAATGAATTTATCAGGTAAGTTCTTACATAAATTATGTTTTTAGCTGGCATTCCTTTAGAGTTCCTAGAATTCTTCAATTTTTACCAGAGGGCTGAAATCTTAATTTTTCTGCTAGCTTCTTACAGGGTCAAATTTATTTCTGTATTATACCACACACAAAAATTATAAACTTCCTGTCTTGCAGAACTTTGTTCAAGCTTTAGTCAGGATAACATCAGTATTTAATCTAATTTCTACTCATTGGAACCTTAATTTGGTTCTAAGAGTTCTGTGTCTCTCATTTTGAGCCTATGCATAGTTTGGACATTCAGCTCCTATCTTGCAAGGTTTCTTTCTTTTAGCAATATCTTCTGCCAGAAGAGTTTCTCAATTATCTGCTTTTTCTTGCAAGACTCCTTATCTGTTTTTTTTCCACCAGGTTAAGGCTGTTTTAAGGACTAACGTTTACTTTTTACCAAATGGGTTTTCTTCTGATACCATCAGTCTCCCCCCTAAAGGCATTCATCCCATTCTACTAGATCAGTTTACACTTCCTATGCTTTAATAATGAGGCTTCTATTGAACAAATTTGCAAGGCAGCAGCATAGTCATCCTTTCACACCTTTACTTAATTCTGCCACTTCAATGTTTTTATCCTGCTTAAATTACTCGTGGCCTCCACAGATTGGGTATTGGTTCCCAGCTGTAATTGCTTGTGGATTCTCACCACCTAATGAAAGAAAACAAAATGTATGCTTACCTGACACATTAATTTCTTTCATGGTGGTGAGTCCACAAGACCAGCCCATTTTCATTTTTTTGTTGTACATTTTTACTGGGGGCAGTTCTAGTTTGCACATCATTTTCCCTGCTTTTTGCTTTTCTACCTTTCTACTTATACTTGCTTGGCTATATGTATAACTAGCATACCAGAGAGGTGGGAGGGATTACGTACTCTTGGAGTTTTGGGAATCTCTGCCTCCTCCTAGTGGCCAGGAGTTGAATCCCAGGAGTAATGTCTGGTGGACTCTCACCACCGTGAAATGAATTAATTTATCAAGTAAGTATAAATGTAGTTTTTTTAATGCACATATATTGCAGACTGGATCAAAATAGAATGTCATAGTTTTTCCACCTCAGCAAGCTATTTCATGTTTATTTCCCCATTAACAGTCAATATAATCTTTTTCTAATTGTTCCCACTTGTTGTTTTACAGCTGATGGTTATAGCAGTTCAGACTCTTTCACTTCTGATCCTGAAGAGGTTGAAAACGTGATTACCAGGCAACGGTTAGTAATAGTCTAACAGGGGGGGAAGCAAGTTTTGTTTACTTTGAAGTGTGTAATTATGTGCAGATTATTTTGTTTCCTAATAGTAATTGATATAAATATAACCAAGTAAAAAAAAAAAAATGGAGCAAAATAAAACATAAACATATTTTTGGATTGGCAGCTAATTTCACTTTTATGATAAAGCTGTAGCTTGCTGTCTGTTAGTATTGCTTCCATCCCAATATATATAGCTGTATTTCTTATAGAGAGTTTTGTTTACTTAGTGTTTTTTATCATCAGATGGTGGGAGGCCACATTCCATGTGGGAAATTACCCTGCAGTCCACTGTGAGGAGGCAAAAATACCCCAGAATACCAGTGCTAAATCCCTCCCACTTACCCTGAATCTTCAGTAATTTTTCTTTTCATTACATTGTGAGAGTCTACGAGCCATCCCGTGTGTGAATATTCCCTTGCTGCCTACTAGGAGTCAAGACACCCCCAACACACCACAACACACACACCAGAGCTATAAATTCCTCTGACTTCCCATGATAATCAGTCATTTTCTTTTGCTGCCTTCATGTGGAGTGAGGTGAAAGTGAAGTGCAATATCTACTCGTTTGAAAGAGGATCCTCTAACCGATCTGAGGCCCGAATTCACCTTGCCGTTCAGAGAGGCAGATAAGGAGTTATCAGCCAGGCAGTGATAGGTCTTTTTTTCAGTGAAAAATGTTACAGGCCTCCCACGTGAAATATGGGCTTGCCCACCAATCCCCTGGTCTAAAGTGAGCTGCTCCTTGTGGATCCACAGCCCTCAACAAGTGAAATGTGAACATGTCCACTAATTCCATGGGATGAGATGCTGTTACTAACTCAGATCCTTGGCATCATGCTTGCACTGCTTAGGGTGGGCATGTCTACTGTAAGCAGGTTGCCTTAGCTGAGGTAAGCACAGTGGACAGAGGTGCTGAGAGGTAAGTACCTGCACATTAGAAGCCCATCGGCTATGTACATGTTTTACATAGTCTGGGGGCATATATTACACACTATACACCTTGTATTAGCATTGTTTGAGACTTTTAAAAAAAACTTTGTTTTTTGAGGTTACTGTTGCTTTAAATTTAGTGTGATTGGCTTAAAGGGCTCAGAATTTGCTTCTAAACTATGCACAGTATGTTTTATTTTCACCTGCGCTAAACTTCTGCTTGTTACCTTTTGGCTTTTAGCACTCACCGGTAGTGTAAACACGCTAAATGTTATTGTTTGTAGCGTGCTTTTTAGCATGCCTTTTCTGTGTTATAATCCTTTACTGTTCCTGTGTTGCTGTAACATTCTCAGCATGTAGAAGGTTTTCTGGACTGGTGAAGGTGGTAAGGCGCTCTGATCATCGTGCTTGACTTTATATTATATTTAACCTCTTATGTGCTGTGTTCTATACTACGTGAACTTTTTACAGTCTTTTTCAGTGCTTATTTAACTCCTTCACGCCCTTAAGACGTTCCGTGCCGTCCTAGCAGAGCTGGGATTTAACTCCCTTAGAATGTCATGGAACGTCCTACCTTTTCTTTCATATACAGGTGGTGATAGTCCACAATCCATTACTCATGGGAATTACTCTTCCCTACCACTAGGAGAAGGCAAAGATTCCCAAACCCCAAGAGCTCTTTAAAGCTCCTCCCACCTCACAGGTACCTCAGTCTTGTCTTTGCCTCCACTGGAGGTGGTTGAAAAATGAAGATGTGCATTTGATTCTACATAAAGAGGGGTTTTCAGTCTATGTTGAGGCCCATTTTCCCCTCAGAGTACAGTCGTCAGAGGGATGTATATGAGGTATAGTTAGTAGCTCTTTTTCTTCTAAAATGGAAAGAGTCCACAGCTGCATTCATTACTTTTGGGAAATAAGAACCTGGCCACCAGGAGGTGGCAAAGACACCCCAGCCAAAGACTTAAATACTCTTCCCACTCCCCTCATCCCCCAGTCATTCTTTGCCTTTTGTACCAGGAGGTTGGCAGAGACATGTCAGAATTTTAAAATTTAGTTTTTGTCTCTTATGGAGGGTAGTACTCTTCGGCATGGGACTGGAGTTTTAAGTAGTCCTGTCAGTCTCTCAGTGAGAGCCTGGATGAAAGTTAGAGTCCGGAGATGCGAAACCATCCCAACTCATATTAACGGCTCCTCAAGCAATCAGCTTTGTCTAGCTTCGCTTCGCTGCCTGCTTTCTTCTCTCAAGTCCATGGTGGAGGCGATGCTACTATTCATCACACTTGAAAGTCTGGGTTCCTTTTCCACGGCGTTGATTTTTGTATGATCATTTCATTTTACTTTATTCAATGTACTGTAATGTGAATGTTTCCCGTGAAGCTAAGCTCCTCGCAGGTTTAACTATAACATAAGGGTCTTAGTGAGTCTCTGTTTGCTCTTAGAATCGAGGGTTAATATCTCCTGAGGGGGGTTATTGGACAGGGGGGTTTATAATCATGTTTTTGATTCAACCTGCTTATGTGTGAGGTTTATGGGCATGTGGTTTGGAACTTGAGGCCTTTGGAAGTGACGCAGCCTTTTGTCTTGGCGTGCTTTTTGGACTGTCCGGTTCACCCTGTGTCCGAGCGTGGTTACTCTGTTTCCCATTTCCGCATTCCTGACCGTGTGGCGACTGAGATATTCTAGTCCGCAGGGGTCTGGTCATAGGAGGTGGTGAGTGCCCCAGCCATTGGTGGTGTCAGGTGCCATTTTTGTTTTTTACTGTTTATAGTCCATATTGATATATCCTCTTTATAGTTATGGAAGATTCTGATGCTGAGACTGTGCTCATTTCAGATTCAATTACAGAAGATTCTGATACCGAGACGATTTATAATATCTGATTCAGATTCTGTGTCCGGTGACGAATCTGGTTTAGCCTCGTTGACTCCGCAGTATCCTGAGGGTTCTGTTCCGGACTGTTGTGCCTTTCGGTACTGGATTGCGCACCTTCACGTATTGCTCAGACATCTGTTTGAGTCACTGAATGACCCTATAGTTCATAGATATGCGAATTTTCAGTGTAATGGTCTGAATGGTACAACTCGGTAGACATGTAGGGATGAGGTAATCTCCTACTGTCTTTATTTTGAGTTCTTTCCCAGTTTATATGAGATGGGGCTCCGTTTGGCTGGTCCTACGGGTTGGCCCGTGTCTTTTTTAGGCGTTAACCTTCGGGTTGCCTTATATTTTATTTTATATTTGATGGATGTCTTTTATTTGTTTTTTGCTTCCTTCTGGAAGTTTCTGGGATTGATACTCTTTGTTGGACTATGTTAGTCCTATGTTTAAAAAGGTCTGTTTCTTTTCCCCTATCAGGGAAAGTTTATGCAGCTTGCCGGTCAGGACCCCTGGTGCAGGCTTGTCCTGTCGGGTTCGTTCGGTATTGTGGCTGTTCAGACACGTGTCGCTGTTTCTGCTGAGCTGCTTAGGTAGAAGCACTGGAGTGCTCAGGTTATCATTGTTTCATGTTCCACTAAAGCATTCAAGAGGAAACCATGGGTTCATGAGGCTGGAAGGATTGTCTCGGTCCTTATAGCCTCCAGTTATAGATGACTGTGCGTGGGAGTGTTCCGCTGCGTCATTCTATCTGACATCTGTTTTCATCAGAACCTAGAGTTCCTCCTCCATGTGGGGGAGGATTGGTGGGCTTATGCCTTGTTACCGCTATTTGAGTGGTTTGGCCTTTAGTTTTAGGCTCATGGATGGTCCTGTTGGGACTTGATCCTACAACTATACATAGCTGTCCAGCATGCAGAAGGTTTTGCATTTTAAAGCTTGTTGCAGCTCTTGGCACCTTGAAGGGTGTGTGTAAGCCATTTTCTAGCGTATCTAGATACAGTTTTTATCTTGGACGTGTAGGGTCTGAAAGACCTTTGGATCTCCTTCCATTTCTCCAGGTGAGTTGGATATTCTTTTAGGTATCTGCGTCCCAGATGATGGTTGATCCCTGTGGGGACTTTGTTTAGCTCGGGTTTTCCCAGAGCTAGGAAGGTTTAGCGCCTTCCTCTTCCCTGTGCCTGAATGGAGGTGATGGGGAGACTAGCTCTACTAGTGGGTTTTGTGGACTTTGAGGTATCCCTTCTGTTGTCCTGAAGCTTTTTGTGAAGTTCCTTCATACGACTTCTAGCCCTGCTCCTTGGAGCGTTGGACTTTGGCTAGGGGTGGTTCCTTCCTTTGGTCGGTACTTTTGTGTTCTCCTCTCTATCTGGATAGATATGCATCCATTTCCCTGTTGTCTGGCTTTTTGGCCAGTTGAGGTGTTTAGTTCTAGGGTAAAGTTGCCTGAACTATTAGAAGCCCTGAGACTTCTGTTTTTCTGGGGCTTCGCTCTTTTTTCCTGACCCAGTATGGGGTTGTTGTAGATCTCAGGGCTGGTCGGGGTGTTCCACGGTAGTGGGAACTTGGGCTATGTCCTTGCTTCATCTACCTGACCGGGTCAGGGTTTTCCTGGTTTTCAGAGTATTTCTTACTCTTACAACAGAGTTACCCATGTCACCTAGGGATTAGCTGTGTGGTTTGCGCCTCAAGGGTTGTGGATTTATACCCAGCTGCTGGAGTTTGATTTCCATTTTCTGGTGCGCCTTTGGGTTGCATTCCCCTAGTCAGTTTGACAGTGTGCCAGTGGATTCTCTGCTCTGCAGGTGAATGGGTTGGCTGTGCCTCTGTTATCAATCCTGTTAGCTCTAGATGTTCGGGCATAGATCTAGCCATCTTATAAACATTTAAGACTGAGGTTAGATCCTATATGGTGAACTACTTGAAGGGGGGTCCTTTTCTAGGACATTTGCGTTGGGGATTTTCTTCCTAATTAGCCGATGGCTTCGAGCCTTGAGGACAGTTGTTGCCCTACCGGCATCTTTCCCTTTTCTTTAGGGGATATTCTCCTTCCTATGGAGGTGGAGTCCTTTCTTGGGGCTTCTCCTGGTCGGTAAGTGGAGGGTGGAATTGGTTCCATCTGGGTTCTTGCTGACTCCAAGTCAGACTGTGGGGTCTTGTCTATGGCTATACTTGACACTTGTTTCTATACAACTTTCGGGATTCTTTGTTTCCCCTGTATGGATCTCTGTGGCTGGGTTGGTCCAGCTGGGTGGGGGTCTGCAGGTCAGGATGTGCGAGCGGTCGCAGTCTCTTCTGGATGTGTGAGCTTGTTGTGTCTATCCTGATAGCTCAGTCTGCTAGGAGATGGTTTTTCATTTCTCCTTGCTCCTTTTGTCAGGAGAGGGTGTCAGGAGAGGGTTTACTCTTCCTTTGGGTTTTGAGGGTATACTCTCCTCCTCGGGGGGCCTAGATGGAGGCTTTGTGTTCCCCTTTTTAGGGACCTGTGAGTAGGTCCGGCAGCTTCAGTTGCCTGGAGCGTGCTCTCTGTTGAGGGGCTGTTTTGTGCGGCCGTTTTCTTGATGACTGCTTCTTCTCCCTTGCAAGCTTTTTATGTGTTATCCTGTTATGGACTCAGTGTTCTCAGACTTGGGGTTTCTCCTGAGTCTATTACACGGTTTTCATGGTCGAATACTTTGCTATTCTATGGACAGGTGCTGGGAGGACTTTGTCTCTTTAGCTTCGTTTCATGCTTGCAGGATGTTGGGGAGACGTCTTTTCCTTCTCCGTGCCCGATATTATCCAGGGTTTCGCTTAGATAGTCATGATCTCCTTCCCTGTTTGGGTCCATTTGGGTCTCTTGGAGGTGTTCTTTTTTGTATTATTTGACCTTTCAGTTCCTTGGTTCTCCTTTGCCTTGTCCCCTTGAGTATCCCCTTCATTTGGGGGGGTGAGTGGTGGGGGACCGTCTGTTGGGCGACAGTGTCTCTTGGTGGACTGTTGGCTCATTCAAGTCCGTTTTGCTCTCTCTAGTTTGGCTCTGGACTTGCTGCGAGTCATTGTCATTGGGCCTTTTCCTTTAAAAAGTTTTTCTTGGCTTCGGTCGAAGTGGAATTTTTTTATTGGTTAAAGGTTCAGGCCTGGTGCCCTCCGTGTGGGTCGCCTATTATGCCCTCCCGTCTTTGGCATTCAGTGTCCTCTATAGCTTGAGTAGTGTTTTCCCAAAAGTAATGAATGCAGCTGTGGACTCTTTCCATTTAAGAAGAAAAACATAAATTATGCTTACCTGATAATTTCCTTTTCTTCTGATGGATAGAGTCCACAGCTCCCCACCCATAATTTTATGTGGGGCATCCTTATATTCTTCTGGCACGTTTTTCACCCTGATATTTCTTCTACTGTTACTTGTTCCTCGGCAGAATGACTGGGGGATGAGGTGAGTGGGAGGAGTATTTAAGCTTTTGGCTGGGGTGTCTTTGCCTCCTCCTGGTGACCAGGTTCTTATTTCCCAAAAGTAATGAATGTGGACTCTCTCCATTTAAGAAGAAAAGGAAATTTGTTTTTTCTTTGCTGTGGCATGGAGAGTCCACAAATCATTCCACTTACTAGTGGGATATTCACTCCTCGCCAGCAGGAGGCGGCAAAGAGCACCCCAGCAGAGCTGTTAAGTGTCACTTCCCTTACCCATAACACCCAGTCATTCTCTTTGCCTTGATCATGGGAGGATGGCGAACAAGGTGTCTGAAGATTTTAATCCTTTAATGGGTACTTTTCCCTGCAAACAAGGATTGGGGCTATGCTGTGTCCATGTCTATCTCTTTAGTAAGAGTAATGTTGACTTTTAGCTGTTAGAAGGCGGCGAGGTGGTCTTTGCTTAACTTCTAACAATGCTACCCCTTTATAGAAAACCAGGGTAGGTTACCCTGTTTTTTTCTTTTTCTACAGTTCCTTGATAGACGTGGAGATGTTTGTCACACCTTAGAAGATATTCTCTGCCTGATAGCAGCATCCACAGGTAATTGCTTTTGTTCTTAAAACGGGTACATTCATTATTTTTGGGGAATACAGGAGGAGGCATAGACACCCCAGCCAAAGGTTTAAATACCCCCCCCCCCCCTCCACTTCCCTCATCCCCCAGTCATTCACAGGAGGTTGGCAGAGAAGTGTCGGAAGATTACAAAGTAGTCTCTTATGGAGGGTAGTACTCTTCGAGATGGGACGGGAGTTTTAAGTAGTCCTGTTAGCCTCTCAGTGAGAGAATGGATGAATGTTAGTCCGGAGATGCAGGGAGAGTCTTTCTGCGAAACCATCCCGACTCATATTAACAACTCCATAAGCAATCAGCGTTGACGAGTTTCGCTGCCTGCTTTTTTCACTCAAGTCCATGTCAGTAGCAACGCTACTATCTGTCATACTAGAAGGACCGTGTTAATGTTCCACGGCATAGATTCCGGTTTTATTTTCCTTTCACTGTGGGAATGTAATTAAATGAAAGAAGACAGGGTCTCAGTGGGACTTCTTTATCTTTATAAGAATTAATATCTCCTGAGGGGGGTTATTGAGCAGTTGGGGACTTTAATCATTGTTATGTGATTCTGTCTGCTTATGTGTTTGAAATGTGGGGGCTCATGGCTATTACAGAACATACAATTTTTTCAAGCTATGCAGTTCTTATAAACTGGCAATATTTTTCTTTGGCCTACATGTTGCACCTCGTGACAGAGCGTAGTCACGTTTTACTCCTCCATTTCTGTATTTGTGACAGATTGTTGTGGAGAGGATCTGTTTCTCTATTTGTCTGGGTCACAGGAGGTGGTGAGTGCCCCAGCCATTGGGGGTGTAAGGTGCCAGTTGTTTTTGTCCATAATTTAGTAAGTCAAGCTATGGAGGATTCTGATTGTTCGGAGAAGAATTTCTCAGATTCAGATTGTTACTTGCGTAGATTGTGGAGAGGCCAGGGTAATCCAGCCCAATCAATGATGTTCCGTATGCCGTAATAGAGTGCTCTTTTCTCCCTCTGGGGAGAGGTTAGAGACCGCTGAGCTATCCGCCTCTGAGGATTCTGTGTCCCATGAGGTGCGTTCCCTAGAATATTCTGTTCCTACACAGGCAGTTGTCCCGAATACCATTACCCCTTCTCTGGATGGAAGGTTTATATCCACCAGAGGTTACTGCACGTTTCGGTATGGCCATATCTTTGGCGTTGGTGCACTTACATCTTCCTAATTGCAAGCAAAGAGTTCATCCGTGTCCCCTTAATCTGAGGGCATCAGGCGCGAGTTCGATTGTATCAGATCTTTCCTCTGGGGAAGCGGTTTCCTCTGAGGCTTCAGTGGTACAGCCTTCAGGGTCGGGGCCTTCAGATGCCCCGCCAGAGGTGGATTTTGCTTTTAGGTTCAGACTGGCGCTCCTGCGTGTGCTGCTGCGGCATGTATTAGCCGCTTTGGAGGATTCCAGTTCTGATTCGTCAACGGATCCTCAGGCTTCTGAATCAGATGGCGAACAGCACTAGACGATGGAGGAATGAGATTCTACTCCTGGTCGTCTCTTGTTTTGTGTGTCTAATCCCAGTTCTGAGCTGCTGAGCATTAGGATATCTGACAAGCTGGTCCTGTTAGTGTTTCCATTCCTCATTGGCGTTTACCTGCGGGTGCGGCCTACTTTCTTTTGATCCGGTTAGAGTGTGTTTTATTTCTTTATGTTGGAGCTCGTGGCTATCGTAGATTTTACTTTTAGAAATTGTTTTTTCTTTCATGTAATTAGCAAGAGTCCATGAGCTAGTGAAGTATGGGATATACAATCCTACCACGAGGGGCAAAGTTTTCCAAACCTCAAAATGCCTATAAATACACCCCTCACCACACCCACAATTCAGTGTTTTTGTAGGCTCTCAGTGTCTGCTCTGGTTTGTTTCTTCACATATGGTCCTGTATTTAACGATTCTAGTGGGATAGATTGTCTGTCCTAGGAGTGGTAAGCCATCAGCAGAGCTGAGGTATTTTGGTGCTGGTACATATCGTTTTTCTGTTTCACAATATTTGAGCCTAATTTATTTTATATTTCTGGTTGTTCCCAATTTCCTTTCAGTTATGGACACTAATGATAAAGATGGGTCTTTTGAAAAATGTTTGTTTTGCTTGGAGGCGAAAGTTATTCCTCCTGTGCAATTTTGCTCCCTTGTTTAAATAAGACATTATTTTTTAAAGATAAAATATCTCTCTTGGAGCCTTCTGTCTCTCAGGATAGTGTTGTCCTAGCTATACCTCAGCTTTCCCCTCAAACGTCCCAAGCTTCACATGCAGTGCCCTGTGGTTCCTCTCAACAACCTTCTGGGTGTGTTTATTTACCTGGGGCCTTCACTGCACGGATAACGCATGCTGTTTCAGCAGCCTTATCAGCCTTTCCAGTTGCTGGTAAGCGCAAGAGGGAATCCAAATATATTAATGTTAATAAGGGTTCTAACTCTCAGGCTTTAAGGCTGTCTTAGTCAGTATGTCTCCATTATCTGATGAGGATGATACCCCAGTGGCTTCTGAGGGTGAATTGTCAGATTCTGATACTGTAGTGACCAATTCTGCAGATTCAGAGTAGATTAATTTCAGATTTAAGTTAGATCATCTCCGAGTACTTTTAAAGGAGGTCCTTGCTACTTTGGAAGAATCTGACTCGTCTGTCGTGGAGAATCCAAAGAGGTCTAGT